>NC_060268.1:165388690-165524730 GCF_021613505.1 Equus quagga
TCTTGGAACATGGTCATGAAGGTAAGCCATCTTGGACCAGGAGGCAAGGGCAGTACCCTAGGATGGCAGAGCAACAAGACAGAGGAGCCTGGTCTGCGGATAACCACAGGGAGGAAAACCATCAAACCAGCACTGGAATACCTACTCAGGAACTGGTATGTCATGGAGAAATATTGTTTAAGCCACTTTTTTTTTTACCTTTATTACTCATTGCCAAACCTAGATGGTAACTAAAACCAAGGCAAAAGATTAGCTATAGTGGAGACGGCAATATCCTCTCCACGCACCTAGGTTTGAATTCCGCATCCACTATTTACCATCTGTATGACCTTAGACAATTTGTTTCCCCTTCTTGAAACATATTTTTCCCCAGGTCACTTTCTACAAAATAAAAGTAAGAATTCCTATCTCATAGACTTGCTTTGAGAAATAAATTAAATGCTTATGAAAGTGCTTTTGTATACTCTAAGGCACCTGTAGCCCTGTGATGTTGATCAGTGAAAGTCAAGGCTCCTCAGACTGTAAGGACAGGACCCCACTGACACTAACTCAGTGAGGGGTTTACTTTAAGGAGATGATAGGTGAGAACATACACATTCAAGAAAGGGTGAGGAAAGGTGATTGAGCTTTTAGGAAGATTGGAACTACAAAAGTCAGATTTAAATACTACGCTCAACGTCCCCTGGGAATCACATGACCTCCCCCATACGGCTTCCTCAACACCTCAACACATTGTGAATCTTCAGCTTCAACTATAGTCAGAGGGGTCCTTCAGTCTTAATTCAGATTCCTCACAGAGGATCTGATTGGGCAATGCCATTGGCTGGCTTCAGGTCAGGTGCACACTTTGATCCAATCACTTTGGCCAGGGGTGCAAGGTCATGAAGTATGGAGGGCTAACCTTTCCAGAAGCTGTGTGGATTAACTTCTCAGGAGGGATAGTGAGTGGAGCAGTCAGTATCCCTTCTGATACACAATGGTGATAATGACAACAACTATGTTAACTCTTCCTAGCAGGAGGAAGGTGTAAACAAATACCTAGAAATTTTTTATTTGAAAAGTTATGAGTTCTCCAAATATTTCACCTTTCTTATCAATGCAATGGACCTTACAACATCAGTCACCCATGGACCAATACAGTTAACTATTCATCTTCTCTTTAGCAGTCAGCGTCTGCCTGCCCCCACATCATGAGCTGTCTGGACATTCACATTATTGTCACCCTGTCCTTTATCTTTAATTACTGAAATTAGAAGTTCCTTTCAAATTAGACATAGATGGGTATAAAAGGGTATGGCCTCTTTCCACAATAATCTGGTACCCAGAGCCATGGATGAATTTTTGTCCTCACTGAGCCTTAAGCTTCCTTATAATTTCCAGCTCTTTGGTGTGACATGCCTTCTGAGTAAGTGACCTATGCCTTTCCCTTTGCAAAAGAAAGAGCAAAGAAAAAGCTTATCCAAAGACCTGAACAAAAGGGAGAGAAGACACTCGTCCCTGCTTCACAGTCCTGCCCTCCTGCTGGAGGAAATAGCATCTCATGCCCAGCCAAGATCCTGTGCTCTCTTTCTGCCTCTGAGTTTTGAGGAGAAAAACATCTTTAGAAAGTAAATGTGAAAGTGAGCTAAGCCCATTTATTTCTGATCATGCCAGATGAGAGTAAGAATTGAAGAGAAAATTTTCTAGCTTTAACTTCCTTAATTTCACTTTCATTCTTTCTAATGAGGCAAACATCTTCCAGAGGACTCAAATTCCCCTAAGCCAGTTTGCATTTAATTTTCTATCACTTACAACAGAAAAATCTTAACTAACAAAACAAATCACAGAACTAATTTTTTTGTTGTTATTTAGTTTTCCTTTTTCTCTTGAAAGAGTTTTATATAGATATAATTGCAAACAGTAAACTGAAAATATTTAAAGTATACAATTTGAAAAGGTTTAATGCATGTATACACCCAGGAAGCCATTTACACAATTAAAGTAATGAACATATCACCCTCAAAAGTTTACCCTTGTCTCTTCATAAACCCTTCCTCCCATTCCTTCTCACCCCCACATCCATTTTCCTGGCATACAATGATCTGTTTTCTGTCCTAGACTGTATTTTCTAGAATTTTATAGGAAGGTAATCATACAGCATATATATATTTTTTGTCTAGCTCCTCTCACTTAGTATAATTATTTTGAAATTTGTCTATGTTATTGCATGTATTGATAGTTCATTCATTTTTATCACTGAATAGTACTCCACTGTAGGTATATACCACAATTTGTTGATTTGTTCTCCTCTTGCTCGACATTTGGATTGTTTCCCATTTGAGGCTATTACAAATAAAGCTAGGAACATTCAGGTACAAGTCTTTGTATGGACACATACTTTCACTATCCTTGGGCAAATACCTAGACATAGAATGGTTGGATCCTATGGTACAGGATTAATCTTTCAAAAAATTGCTAAGCTATTTGCCAAAGTGGTTGAAGCATTTTAGTTCCCATCAGCTGTGTATGAGAGTTCCAGTTCCTCCGCATCCTCAACAACATTTGATGTGGTCAGTGTTTTTAATTTTGGACAATCTAATACATAAGTAGTAGTATCACAATATAATTCTAATTTGCATTTCCCTAATGATTAAAGCTCTTGAGATTCTTTTTATGTGCTTATTTTCCATCTTGTTATCATCTAAGGTGAAGTGTCTATTCAAACCTTTTGCCTATTTTTAAAATTAGGTTGTTTTCTGCTTCTTGAGATTTGAGAATTCTCGAATTCTTTATACATGCCAGATATAAGTTCTTTATCAAATATGGGATTTGCAAGTAGTTCCTCCATATCAGCAATAACTTTCAAAGAGCAGAAGTTCCTCACGGTGATAAAGTCCAAATTATCATTTTTTTCTTTTATAGATTACTCTTGATGGTTTATCTAAGACATCTTTACCTAACCCAACGTCACAAAGAATTTCTCCTGTATTTTTCCATTTCTCTTTCTTTTTTAGACCTTGAAACAAACTATCAAATGAAGACTCTTATCAGGACTTTCAGCCATAGCCACAATGGCCAGGTGGAGCAAGTCAGGAAAATCCTAAGTAGCCTTTCCTCCCATGAGTTTCCATTTGTACCATTTATCATAGTCGGGAACAGCTTTTCTGAGTGTCCTAATGGTATCAAACAGTCAAAGAAGGGGAGAATTAGCTGTGGTCAAGAAGTGCTCCTCGCACTTAAATTTCAGAGACATCGACGGCTTACGCCTCAGAGACCTCCTGCCCACTCCCGTCAGGTTGACAGAACAGGGTGGGGACCACCAGCAGAATTCTTTTAAAATGCCATACAGGTTTTCAGAATAACGCCTAGTAGCTTTCTCAGGCAACACTCACCTCAAAATTACCTCGACTCTCCTTGTTTGTGATGTGAGATGGCTGATTCTCCTGGGCTTACCTTTAGCTCCAACCTGTTAGAAGGAGGGGAAGAAGGAGAGCTCTGAGCAAGTGCCCCACTCAGCATGTGGCCTCTGGACTACCTGCATCAAAACCTCCTGGGAAAAAGGCAGACCCTGGCCCCGCCCCAGACCACGTGAACAGAATCTCTGGCTCGCACCTCAAGGTCAAATTCATCAGGTGATTCTTAAAGTCATTACAGATGAGCCCTCAGGCATCTGAGATGAGGCACAGGCAGGGATTCTCTCGTAAGTCGGCTTCTGGAAAGGTTCTCAGGGTGAACCAGTGGTTCTCAACCCTCTCCTGGCATGGAATCATCTGGAGAGCTTAAAAAATACAGATGCCTGGGCCCTACCACTGAAGCTCTGCAACAAGCAATTGCGCTAAGCCCAGTCTTTTCACTTTGCTTTGCTTGCTTTCTTCTTCCTCTTCTTCCTCTCCCTCTCCTCCTCCGTCTTCCCTCCTCCCTCCTCCCTCTTCTCTTCTCCTTCCTCCTCCTTTTGTTTTTTCTCTTAAAGCCCCCAAGACAATTTTAACATGCAGCCAAGGCAGAGAACCACCCAACCACAGAGCAGGAGCAGTGACATCCCAGCCGCGGGGTAGGCAGGAGATGGAAATGATTGAAGGGGGCTGGCTGGGGAGTATAGTGAAGCAGAAACCTCAGCTTCATCCAAAGAGGGTGGTCCCTACTCAGCTAGTCAACTCCTGCCTTGTGGGAACAAAATTCATACTTGCCAATCCTTCTGATATTTTGAGAGAAGTCAGAAATAATTATTTGAACATGAGATCTTCTGATTTTTAAATGTGTGAAAATGACACAAAACGTGTAAATCACTGTGCCTGGAACAGAATACACCTGTGGGTGACAATGGCTCAGGGACTGCCAGTTTGTGACTTCAGCCTGCCAAGTTTCTCAGTCCTGTGGACAATGCTAGGACAGCCTTTCATGGTGACCACTTCTTGGGGGCAAGTTCTGAAGGAGTTCATGGGTTGTATGTAAGTCATACCTGCCTTCACAGAATTTCTAGGCAGGGATAAACTCTGCTGTGCTCCTTGACATGGATTTCTCAGATTTCCTGACTTGTTTGAGACCAATCAGAGAAGTCAGTCTCATAATTAATATATAAGATAGCATATTTTACATGTTTTTCTCCTTGTAGAATCCTTCTTCTATCATAGACAAGTGATATTTGTAAGAATATGATTTTTAAAAATGACATCTGAGAGTGGGGTTTTTTCCCCATCAAATTCATTATTACTAACAGTTTTATCCCATCCAATCCCCCAACCACACTCAGAATGGTGGTTCTCAAGCCTTAACTATAAGAATGAATAAGAATCACCTGAGGCACAAGTTAAACTGCAGAAATCAGGCCTATGGTGTCCATATACTTGGTTGTCAAAATCAGAAGACTTCTGAGAATGAAAGTAACTCCGAGTTAATGGGTGTAAACTGGTCCATGTGGTCAGCCCACCCAAGCCTCACTTGGACAAATCCTGATTCCGTGGCCTGTGCTGGAGCCAGGGACTCCCCTACTTTGACTGAAGCACCCCAGGTAAACCAGATGCAGGCGGTCTCAGTTACACATTGAACAGCACTGACTTACTAGTAGGAAGAGAAGACAGTAGAGAAACACTTATTTGGGAGATGGAAACACCGAGTCTAGAGAGAGGACTCCCTGAGATCCAGCTGTGTGATGCTCAATACATTCTGTGATAAACAACCAGCCAGCAAGGAAAGTCGGAGACAAACACTAATTGCTAATCTCACACTTGCCTTTTTCCAGATTCCTCACAAAAGTAATTTGTTAGCTCTACTGGATTATATGGTGGTTGTCTATCTTCAAGTAAACACCTAAAGGCAACTGATAATTAATGAGGTGCTCATAAGCTTTGTGATAAGCAATAAACATAGGCCACAGACATGCATTTTTATGAAGATGTGCTAATGAATCTTAGCACCCCAAACTGAAAGCATAACTCCAGAAGGGTTTTCTTTTTATTTATGTATTTTAGCCAACAACCAAGTGAGAGGTAATGAGCTCACTCGGGTCTGGCTTTCTATGCTATGGGCGCCGGGGCTCTCCAATGGATCCATTTGAATCACTTCAGAAACTCAATGAGTGGTGCTCTGTTTCCAGTAGCAAGGAATTGGCAAAGAGGATTTGCATTTTATTTCTGTTAGCCACAGCCACCTATCCGCACAACATGAGCTGGTCAAGAAGTGAGTTCCTTGTTTGATTTTGTTTTTAATTGATTCCCATCTGATGAATTCAAGTCAGAGAATTCCAGGGTATTGAGGGCCATTGGACCTCTGAGGTTCACAAGCACATTCTACTTCTTTTCTGCATGAGGCAGCAGAGTTTAGTACTTAGAGTATGGACTGTAGAGCCTGCTGCCTGGGTTTGATCCTGGCTCTGCAACTTACTATTTCTGTGTCCTAGAGCTTAACTTCTCTGGGCCTCAGTTTCCCAATTTGTAAAACGAGGAGCATAATAGTACCTATTTCCTAGGGGTTTTTATGAGTAATAACTGAGCTAATATTTGTGAAGCACTCAGCAGGGTGTCTGGCATGTAGCAAGAGCTACGACGGTGAACATTGAGGTTCAGAGGGCCCAACCCTTAGAACAGAACTTTTACCTAGGGAAGTTGAGTTAACACTCTCTTGGTTGACCTTAGCCTTTCAGTTTTCATCTGTGAATCACTCGCTGTGTCTCTACTAAGCCATCAATACTGCATCTCGGTTTCTTTATTCCCCCAAAGTCTCCTTAGGACGATATTAACTAACATGCCTCCCATGTTCTATTGGTTGGATCTAAGGAAACAAAGCTGCTAGCTAAAAAGAAAGCAGCTTTACCCAGGGAGTTTCGGAGCCCAACCATAGAGTGGAAAGCTACATTGGGCCTTCCTGTTCCTGCAAACACACGCTGTAGGCAGCTAGCTATGTAGCTCGTGACCATGCCCTGGCCTTCCTGGGGCCCCTGAGTTGTCCTCCCCACAGTGAAGTTTGACCTTCCTCTCTCTCCAGTAGCAGAATTCAACCACACACCCTCCTCCCCACCCCTACGTCCTCGTCTTCATGAGAGATTAAAACTCCATGCAAGGTTCTTTTTTCTCCCCTCCAGACACTCTGTGTTTAGAATCACAGCCACCTTTATTTTCAGCTTCAAGCAGATATTCCAGGCAGAAAATGTCTGCCAAGTTCAGGAGGTTTGGGCTCACTCTTTGCCAAGCAAAACTCTGCTGATAATTCTAGAAAACAGTAACACTTGTACGTGAAAAGGGTATTACTGAGAGAGGTTCAAAGCTCCAGAGAAATAATTACAGTACTTTCTACTTGACAGTTTATCAAGTTCTTTCACATCCATGATTGCGTTCGCATCTTGTAACAACCCTGAAAAGTAGTCATGGCAAAGATGAGGACCGTTATTTTACAGATGACAGGGCTACAGATAAGAGAGATGCAAGGACTCGACACACTTCCAGGAGCTTGGTCTCTTGCCTTCCAAACCTACGTACTTTCCAGAAATAACAACATAATACATTCACATATCACCTTTATATCTACTCTACAAAGTACTAACATGAGCACAGTGTTACTTTATCCCCGGGAAAGTCCCGTGAGTTAGATAAGGAAGAGTTTTGGTCAGCATAAAGTAGGCTATGCTTGGGTAACAAATAAGCCCTGATATCTCAGGAGCTTAACTCACCAAAGATTGATTTCTTTCTCATATCATAATCTGATATAGGTCCAGGTTGTTCTCTGTGGTGATTTTCCTCTAAGTGGTAACCAGGATCCTTCTATATTATCATTCTCCATTTTAAAAACATGGCCTTAGAAAGTCAATAGGGAATGGGAACATAATATCATCAATTTCCTGGAAGGTTTTATGGCCAGGACACCACTTCCACTCGCATCCTATTTGCCTGAACCCAGTCACGACTTCAACCTAAGTGTAAAGGAGAGCTCTTCTTGTGTGCCCAGGAAGAATAAATGAGATGGGTTTTAGCGACTATAAAGCATTCTTTCTGACATCCAAATTGGGCCAGCGTTTGTTCTAGGCTGTCTATGAGGGGTTGGCAAATTAAACATCATGGTCAAAAACTTTGTACTGTGCCAACTGTTGGGCAGCAACAAAATATCTTCAGGGCAAATTGAACTATTTCAGTGGTAAATCTCTCCACAAGCTGAAGAATGTTGCTATAGGTCAGGCTACCAGACCCGAGGAAAGACGAGCAGAATGATTTGTACATCGCTGGAACGGAAATGGAAATATTACTATTTACTCATTCATTCTTTTAGTATCTCCATCTACACCCACAAATGATTTGAGTGAGTTTCTAACATTAAAGCACATCCAAAAGGAAACAATTAAGAACAAAACCACAGGGACCGGCCCAGTGGCGCAGCGGTTAAGTTTGCAAGTTGCACTTCAGTGGCCCGGGGTTTGCAGATTTGGATCCCAGGTACGGACATGGCACCGCACCACTTGGCAAGCCATGCTGTGGTGGCGTCCCACATATAAAATAGAGGAAGATGGGCACGGATGTTAGCTCAGGGCCAGTCTTCCTCAGCAAAAAGAGTAGATTGGCATCAGATGTTAGCTCACGGCTAATCTTCCTCAAAAAAAAAAAAAAAAAGAACAAAATCACACACACACACACACACACACACAAAAAAGAAAAGTAGTTAATAGAGCAGAAATCTAGTCATACCAAATATTTAGGATTGATTAATCATTACAACTGAAAAACAGATTTGTCCTGAGCTTACTGGAAGCTAAAGGAGAAAGGAGAATAGAGAGGTTATGAAAATGGCATTTTTGATGTCCCAGTTACTATGTGAAATGTTTTATTTACATCAGCTTATTTGACCCCCACATCAGCTTCCGATTCTCAGTTAATGATAGTAGCACCACATATTGAATTTGTTCTCAGTGAGATGACATAAAATGTCTCAAGTACAGTCAGTGGTCAAGGCTAGGTTCCAACTCAGCCCTATCTGATTCCAAACTCTGTGCTCTTTCTATAACCTAATAGTTCTCTTTGCCACATAAAAGGAAGCATATAATTAAGTAGACACAAGGAAAACTAGAAGATGCACATACTCTCTATTTTTACTTAAAAAAAAACAGGGTGCTATCTTAATGAGCTCCCAGTCAGCAAGTCCAAAATTTTCCTAGCTATTTCAAACCGCTTGGAGGTTAAGGTAAAGTTCACCTCTCAGGGTATCAAAGGGGCCTGCAATATACCCGTGGCAAGGAGAGGATTTGAAAGCCGAGGGAGGAAATGAGTGCAGGTAAACAAGGTTAAGATTTCTGTGTAAGGTCACACAGCAAGGCAGTGCCAGAGTCTTTCAGCCCTTCTCCTAGCGTTCTGTTTATTAGACTGAATTAGATTAGATTCTGAAGGCTAAAGCACTAAAAGAGGGTGCATTTTCATTTTTACCAAAGAACCAGAAACAAAGAAGAGAGAGGAAAACCTGTAGACTACACGTTTGTTCCTTGTACCGTCTTTGATCGATACATGGGCAGTCATTTGGCTCACTACCCTTGCTAATGGCGTTCCTGCCTCCCGGCAGTGCTATACTGCACATCACCTCCATGATTAACAGCTGTTTCCAGTCCATGCTGGCTGCGCAGACTCAAGGCTAAAAGTACATCCTTTCCTAAAGCTAGAGACCAGGCATATCATCCAAGGATGGACATTCGATGAAACTCTGTACTTTGCCTACTTCACAGCCACCTGGAAGTAAGGGACTGGCCTGGGGTATCTCTGAAGTAGTATAGAGCTGCAAGGAATGGATGGTGAGTGGCCAGTGAGGGCATGTGTCCATCCACAATAGGCAGCCTTCACTCTGCATCGTTCTGAAATCTGCTGCCCAAATTCCAGTTACCGTGGTTTGTTTCAATAACACCAGTCCCCCAACAACACACATCAATTTCCAGTTACCGCTGTGTGTCAGCTGTGAGTTATTGAATAAAGTAGGGACTTTGCTGCCAGCTCTCCAGTCCACCAATCACTGTGTAAACAGCAGATGCATGTCATGGTCAGTGACCAATCAAGCCACATCTTTCAAAGTCTGGCCGTGATTGGTCACTGCGCATGTTACTCAGTTCACTAGAACGAGCGAACCTTGGAGTTGTGTTACCTCCTTGTCTCTCAGTGATAAGCCCGTGGGTCATTTTACAAAAATGGATAATCAAAAGAGGGGGTTGGCCAACGCAGAGAACGGCACAGCAAAGAAAGAGGCAAATATCGAATCGAATGAAATCGGAGCAGTTATAGCCGACCATGCAATGATGCAGGCCGCTGTTGGAGAGGCTCTAGACAGGCTGCCAGAGGAACTTAGCGAAGGTGACCTATCCACATAAATGAGGAAAAGATGGAAAATATCCCAGAGAAATCGGCACCATCAAAAACCTTCACATGAAAGGAACTCTCCGAGCTATTTCACAACATTGAAAGTGCAAAGGATGAAATGTTGGAAGCTAATCCAAACTTAGAAAGAAGTGTGACAGTTCACCAAGGCACAGACAAGATGTTCCCTCCGTATTATGAGTGACATGATGAGAAGGCAGACACTGTTCAAACTACTCTTTATAACTTTTTTACAAGAAATAAGACATTTTGATTCTCAATGTTTCTAATGTTTTAAATAACCCCATATTAAGCAACTATTAGTTTTATTAATTGTTTCACTTCCCTGTACACTTAAAAGTGACGGTAAGAAAGCTTTTAATGTTTTGATAGAAATTTTTAAAGGTCACAGAACGATAGTAAATTTCCCCGTGGATTTTTAAGGTCACTTTGTGTCGTTTCAGTTTGCATGGCATTTTTATAGTCACACTCTACCTTGCCAAGCGAGGACCTCCTGTATTTCCCCGATCTTTCAGTGAGGAGTTCTGCTCAAATAAGTCATAATACAAAAATAATGGCCCCTAAAAGATGCCCATAGCATGCATGGGAGGATGTGATCCATCGGTGTGTGATCTTTTGTTCATTCAACTAACCTCTGGCAAGGGTTCTGGTGGCCTGGACACAGTCTAGAAATGAAAGAGGCAGATTAAAAAGGCATTTCAGGTGGCCAGCCCAGTGGCATAGTTCATTTGCTTTGTTTTGGAGGCCCAGAATTCGCCAGTTCAGATCCTGGGTGTGGACCTGCACACTGCTCATCAAGCCATGTTGTGGCGATGTCCACATACAAAATCGAGGAAGATTTGCACAGACATTAGCTCAGGGACAATCTTCCTCACCAAAAAAAAGGCATCTGATATTTTTCAGGAGAGTAGTACAGAATTGGAAGGATATAGGTTATCTGAAAGGAAGATCTATACAGACAGTCCCCAACTTACGAAGGTTTGGCTTACAATTTTTCAACCTTAGATGGGGCGAAAGTGTTACTCATTCAGTAGAATCCATACTTTGAATTTTGAGTTTTGATCTTTTCTGGGGTAGTGATATGACGTGGGATGCTCTCTTGTGATGCTGGGCAGCAGCAGTGAGCCTCAGCTCCCAGTCAGACACGCGATCATGAGGGTAAGCAACTGAAACACTGACAACCATTCTGTACCCATACAACCATTCAGTTTTTGACTTTCAGTACAGTATTCAATAAGTTACATGGGATTTTCAACATTCTTTTGTAAAATAGACTTTGTTGTAGATAATTCCACCCACACGTAGGCTAACATAAGTGTTCTGAGCACGTTTAAGGTAGGCTAGGTTGACCTATGATGTTCTCTAGTTAGGTGTATTAAGTGCATTTTTGACATGATATTTTCCAGTTACGATGGATTTATCAGGACGCAATCCCATCATAAGTCAAGGAAGATCTGTATATCTAAATGAAATAGTTAAGCAGATATTTGGAATGTCCCTTCTGATTCTCAGTAGAAATCCAGGCTAAAGATAAATGATAAATAACTAGGACTCATTGTCCTGCTGGTTACAGTGAAGGCCATTAGCCAGATCTAGGAGTCTCCCCAAGAGAGAAGGAGGCAGGCACTACTCGGTGCATCTCGCTTCTTTTAGTGATGGAACCCAGATTTTCTTATTTGTCTTCTCACTCCACGTGGTTAGGTGTTCGGAGCGGGGCCTCTCTCCAGCCAAATTCCCTGCATAAATCCTGACTAGTCTAAGTCTGTGGAGATTATTCCTGCCCCTTGCAAGGTTCAGGCGTGGGCCTGGGATGCAATTCTACCCACAGAAGTGAGGGCTGGGAGCTTCTGGGAGAGTGTCCTTGACTGATGAAAAGAGGGTGAGACACAAAAGTGTCCATCTCTGTTAGCCAGCTTGTATAATGTGACACCTGGGACTCAAAGCTAATTGCAACAACAAGAGAGCATGCCTGAGAAACAAGCCAATTTGCTGAGGAGAGAGAATAAAAGAGGAAAGTGACCTGAGCTGCTGAATCTGGAACTGACCAATGTGAAGATTTCTTGATATGTGAGACAAATGTCTTTACAATGTAAGCTGTCACTGGCAACTGAAACATCCCGATATGTCAGACAGAAATCTGAGAAATGACAGAGACTAGGGTAGCCAGGCAGGGAGGGAGGAGATCTATGGAGGACCAACAAAGAGATCCAGCATGGGGACTCCTGGCACCTCTGAACTCTCTGAGCCAAACACTTTTTTCAGCTTTATTGAAGTATATTTAACACATAAAACTGTAATATATTTAAAGTGTACATTGATCCAAAGATTTTTAAGCAGGAAATCCACCTTCTCTTACAAGTGTTAATTCGATTTCCAAATATAGATGCAAGTCAGCAAGCACTTGAAAGTCAGACAAGTAGAGGAAGAAAAATCACGGGCACTGCCTTAACCAAAAGGAATTTGATACTTATTTTTTTTTTTTAAATCTTGGTTACATCTTTCAAGGCTCTCAAGCTGGTTACACATACAAAATGAAGATGAACAACTTGGCGGGTGGTAGAAAATGAACAAGCATGGGCAACGAGCAACAACAGAAATGAGGTAACCTGGAGCTTCAACAATGCTGAAATTATCCACAACTCAGGGCGAGATTATTATTACCAAAAAGGTACCAATAAAGGGCCAAATGGAACTGCTGAAAACTAGCCCAATCTTGTTTCTGCCTTTCAAATTAAACAGGATGTGGCATCTATATTTAAGCAAGAAATGTCTGTGGGGAGATCTTGTTATATGTTATTGGATTGAGATGTCAAGACAGCACCCTCTACTCAACAGTCTTAAAAATTAAATAAAGGGTCCTTGTATAATGAATGCTCTGTAATTATGATGAGACACAGGGCCTAAAGGCCAGGGCGGTACAAATCACTGCTGTGGACCTGGACCTGGAGTTAGGTCAAGAAAGACAATTTTCTCCTCTCATCTCTCCACTACCAGAGATTGGATTCATTACGGAGAGATCAAGAGCTTTGCTGAGCTTATCATCAGACAAGCCTGGATGATATTGGTCCGGGCAATTTTTAGTGGTATGATCTTAAGCAAGTCACAAAGTCTCTGAGCTTCAATTTCCTCATGTGAAAAAAGGAGCAATTATAATATAAGATTATTATATATAAAGCTATTATAAATATTTAATGAGATTGTTCTTGTAATAGCCTAAGTCAAAATGACAGGAATAACTAATACGCATTAAACATTTACTATGTGGCAGCCATTTTATTAAGAGAAATGACAGAGAGAAATGTGCATTGGGTTTGTCAGCAATGCCCAGCTAGTGATGAGAAAATTCACGCTCGTATTGAAAATGTGAGAATCTGGCTTTTCTCTTACATCAAGGTGGGTTAAACAGTGGTTTTAATAAGCAAGACTAGTCAATCCCTCAGATAAAATGTTACCTATGTTGAGTAATTTGAGTGACCTTAATATGACCTGTCCCCCTGAACTTGTTCCCTTATTTTTGTTTGAAGTTCCATCATAGGTCTTTTTGTTAAGCTTTGCTGGTTCCCTGGAACATTCTGTGACAAACATGTGTTCTGTAAATCAGCCCAACATTTCTTCCCTCCTTTGTCTCTACAGTCTCTTCCCTCCTTTTAGTAACTGCATGTTCCCTGACTCCAAGTAGTTCTGATGCGGCCTCAATTCACAATTCCCCAATCTCCTGGCTATAAGGGGGAGGGGGAGGATGGACAGGTATATGACCCAGCCCCGGTTGTTTATTATAACTCACCACCCTGAGCCCGGATGCGTATATGACTCTGGGATTTTATAATTGGATGTTCAGAGACAGAAGCTTTCTGTCTCCTGGATGACAGGCTGTGAGGATGTGACCCCCAGCACTGCTGGCATCTGAGTTACATCTACTGGGAGAAAATAAATCTGCAGGAAGAGAAAATTAAATCAACAGACAAAGAGAAGCATTAGGAAAAGCAGAGCTGAGAGATGAGAAGCCCCGAGGATACTGCTTGGGTCCCCACATTCAGTCACACCTCAAGTTAGCATCTCCTCCATCCCTCCCAGCTATGGAAACCAAGAAATTCTCTTCTTTACTTAAGCTACTTTGATTGGAGTCCTGTCACCTTTAATCAAAGGAGTCCTGATTAATATGGAGCTCAGCTAAAGCAAGTGCCTGAAAAAATCTAAAATTTTGTAGTGGAAAAACGTGCTGGAAAGTTGTAGAATGAAAATGCTTCAAAGTTGCTGGTTTAGAACACAGTTCTACCTCCATGGTACCTGATTGCATGGGGAAACTTTACCCCACGTGTGTGTGCCTCTCTCTGCTGCCAAAGACTGGTGACTTCCTGGAAAGAACCTTCTGCTACTCCAGGTCAGTGGGCCTTAAAGAACCATTTGCTGGGGCCACAGTGCCAAAAGCCCTCTTGGATGTTCAGCGTGCCTACGGCTAATGTAAAGGTTTCTTGCTGCCAGATTGTTAAAAGTGATTCAAGAAGAAAGGTGTGGGAGGAGGGACTCAACAGAGGATGAGGGGACTGCCGCCAGCTGGAGGTAACCCAAAAGAGACAATCACTCATGCTCAAGACAGGCCCCGAGATGGAGATAGGAGAAATAAGATACCGGGGACAGTCTTGAGTCTACTGATGCCAGGACAGCTGGTTTCAAGGTGAAATCCGCCTTCGGGCTTTCCATACATTTATCGAATACAGTGTTTGATGACTTTGGAGAACCAAAAATAAGATAGTTCTGGTCCCAAAGAGTCAGAAACATGGCATCCATCCAGGATGGATTCTTTCTGTGCCCCGGAGCTCAGTCACTTTCTAAACTTATTTGACCATTGCATCCTTTGTTTCCTGAGCACGTGTTTTGTTGTTGTTTCAGATAACAGCATTAACACCCTATCGTAGTATTAGGACTATCCTATCTTGTCTAATAATAGCTCTCATCTGTTGAGTACCTGATATGCACCAGGCATCATTCCAAGCACTTGGCATGCCATATCTCATTCCATTCTCACAGCAGCCCCATCACTTAGTAGGAATCATCATCTCTATCTTACAAACGAGGTAACTGAGCCTCAGAATGGTTAAGGAACTTGCCCTAAGTTGTCGCTACTCAAAATGCTGCTCTGTGAGCTCTTTGCTGTCAGTCAGCAAAGTAACAAGAAACTTAACCTAGAATGTAAATCAACACACTGCTTCCTTCTTTGACAAAGTCTTGATTTGGAAAAAAAGAGCCAGCAGAACTAATGGTGTGCTTAGTGACGTAGCTGATTTACATTCTGGCACAAACTCGGAATCTCCTTGTTGACTGTAACAGTTTATAGACTGATGGCAGTCTGCGAACTAGACTTTGTGTTGCGCTGCTCCAGGTCACAGAACTGTGTGAGAAGAGGAGCCGGGATTCAGGCCCAAGCATGTCTGGTTTCAAAGCCTCTTCTCTTAAAACCACTATATCTACTGTCTCCTGTAATACAGTTCTACAGCCACCAACCATTTACCCAGTTTCCAGGCCATACCAGTTGGACTTCTCGAGCTACTAGATACATGAACCCAAAAGGTTGATGTTATCCTTCAGGGGTGAACAGACCCATTAGTCCAAGGAGAACCTGTAAAGTCTTTAAGACAAGTACGTTATGACATGGCCATAGAGCTGTAGCTGAGCCTGTGCATTCGAGAAGCAGGGAGCATCTGAGCCACATGCTGACTTATAACTCTGCTCAGACAGTGGGAGAGCTTGCCACAGGGTCCCTGTTTTTAGACTTGATTCACTGTAGCTTATAATTAGGCATTGTCACTTTGATGCCTGAATGAATTAGTGAAGATGACGTGGGGGCTTAGCAAAGGCTGGAATGAGGAGACTTTACAAAAATAAGCAACCAGAAAAAATTTTTCTTAACAGTATGTCAGACTTTTGGGAAGTCAGTGTCAGGAACTGCATATGGCCTGCTCAGATGATTTAAATGACAAAGTGTCAGAGGCATCTGTTTTTCTCTCCATCCTTGAGTCTTGTCTGTGTTTGTATCTCCCTTTGAAGTAGACACTTTTCCTTCTCC
This sequence comes from Equus quagga, assembly GCF_021613505.1. NCBI lineage: Eukaryota > Metazoa > Chordata > Mammalia > Perissodactyla > Equidae > Equus > Equus quagga. The sequence continues at coordinate 165,404,567 of NC_060268.1, forward strand.
CACTCTTACAGGGACAACCAGTAGTGTCTATGAGAGAAACAGCTCACTTTAGTTCAGCTCATCCATTTATTTTTTTTGTTTAAACATTTATTGAGTCCTAGTGTGTGTCAGGCACTGTACTGAGTACTAAAAAGGAAAAAAAAACACCCTGAAGCATCACAGAATTTCAAATAAAGCGACTCTGCTGTCTTAGACCCCATCCAAAGAAACTGAGAAGTAAAGAGAGATCTGATGATCACACCAGCTTGTTATGTGGGCCTCTAGCTGAACTCTGAGCCAGGTCAGAACAAGTCCCCAGGATAATAATAATAGAACAGGTAACATTCATAGATGTGCCAAATACTATATTAAATGCTTCATATATTGTATTTAATCCTCACAAGTGTAAGAGATAGGCCTTATTATTATCCCTTTTAAGGATGAGGAAACTGAAGCACAGAGAGGTTAATTAACTTTTCCAAGGTCACAGTTAGTAAGTGTTATATCTCGGTCCAAACCAACGCAATCTGGCTTCAGAGTCCTTGTTCTTAGCTTTAAATCTCTTTGGAATGGCCTATTGGGCTCTCCTTCCTACCAACTGAAGCCTATATTCTATTTCCATTAATTCATCAAGAACAAGCACCTGCTGAATTGAAGCCACGTCTTTCTAGGCTCGGGATGGAGAAAGCAAGGAGGCCTGAGCCCTAGTCAGCTCACTTGGCACTTACATTCTGGCTGGGCTGACGGGACACATGCAAAATAGCATTTACAGACAAGATGGCCTTTCCTACAACAGCATCGTATCAGATTGCTGGGCCATACTCTGTGGTTCAAAACATTTGCAGAGTCTAGAAAGCAGTCCAGAATACTGTTTCCCAAACTGGGCAGCAGCCGGTGAATTTAAAAAATATTGATGTCCACCCCCAGCGATTCGAATTTAATTGGTCTAGGGTACTGCATGGACATCAGAGTCTTGAAATGGACCTGGGTGATTTTAATGTGCAGCAAAGTGTTAGAATGACTGATCTGCTGTTGTTGTGTGAGGAGTTAGAGTAGAACACTAAAGGGATCACTGTGAGCTACTCATTTTGTACACAGCTACCATGTTACTGCCTACTTTCACATAAATGTGCTTTCACACGATGCGTTTAAACCTTCTAATCAATAAGGTAGGTATTCTTATGCCCATTTTACAGATGAGAGAATTGAGGAGTAGTGAGGCAAATAACTTGCCTGGGGTATAAGTCACAGAGCTAAGACTCAATCCCTCCTCCCCCCAGGACTTTCTGTCTCTGAAAACTATTCTCTTAACCACTAGCCTATTACGCTTCCCCGGAGGTGGAGAGAAGAACTCTTGAAAGAGGTGGATCAGGCCTGTGCCCTGAGGGACAGATCAAGGCTCAGCAGAAAGGGAGGTGACGTGGGGGTGAATGGGCAGTCAGCAAAGCCTGGAGGCCTCTGGGCATTCAGACAACAGAATGGAAGGGTTAGCTGAGCAAAATCTGGGCTTTTCTGCATTAATACTTCTGTAAAGCCATTGTTCCCAAACTGGAGCAAGTATTTAGGATCACCTGGACAGCTTGCTAAGACCAAGACTCCTGGACCCCACCCTCAGAGTTTCTGATTCAGTAGGTCTGAGGTAGATCCCAAGAATTTTCATCTCTAAAAAATTTCCAGGTGATGCTGATTATGCTGGTCCAAGGACCACACTTTAAGAACCACAGCTATAGAATGGGCTCTTCTATAGAATGGGACAAACGTCCATTTGAAGACTGCCAGCAATTACCTCCTGTAATTGGGAATAGAGTCTGGATCTTAAGGTTATTGCACCTGGAAAAGAACATTCTGGGTATCACAAGCAGTTTCAGCACTTTAGGGTGGAAGATGGAATTTGTTCCATCTTGGGGCCGACCCTCTCCTCCTTCCTTCCTGGAGGAACCAGTTTGCTGGGTCCCTTTATTTGTGTCCACCCGGTTTTTACCTAGGGAAGAGCAGAACCCAAGAAGTAATACAAATATGGATGTTTCTGAGCTGTTAAGAATCTCAGTCAACAGTGTAACAGGCCATCTTCACTGTGGACCAAGTATACCTTGGATCCGTCAGTTTTCATTCTTGTTCTGGCAAGGTCTAAAGACAGAAGTTGGGGACCCAGGCACTGTTCTAGGAAGTTGGGGTTTGCTGGTGAACTAAAGAGACAAAGCACATGTATTCTAGAATCACATTTAACGAGCAGCATCTTGGCAGCAAAGCACAGATGGAGGATCCCTACCTCTAGAGATGCTGAATGAAGGGTTCAGAGACCTAACTTCTAATGTGCTGTACACTGAGCTTTCCATCATTCAATTTCTAGGCTTCAGTTTTTCCTCCTATAAACTGCAGAGCACTCCTCCTTTACCTAAATCGTGGGGCTAGAGGAAGACAAATAGATTATCAAAAAGAAAGCATGCTGTACCCACACACAACAAACCCTCTCTCTGCTTTAAACCCACTTTGCTGAAAACTTTTATATAATTGCCAATAACACATCACTCAAAAGCGGGTGAGGACATGCTGTCTGCAATTCTTCATTTGAGCTCCAGGACTCCTGCTCTCCAGAGGGGGCTGGCAGATGATTAAGAAGTCGTCTGATGAATATGCAACATGATTCTGTCTTAATAAGTTCCACAGCTGTTGGGAACTCGACAAGGAAAACAAAGCCATAGAAATACGTGATGTTGAAAAACTGGCTGCCAACCTCACAGAGCCCCCCAGGTGGGGTCTCCCAGCCACAAATGGGCCCGGGCTTTTGCAGAGATGCAAAACATGCTACTGATGGAGCACACTCACCCAGTCAGGGGTGCCCACTCTGACAGCATCTTCTTTGTACTTATAATTTGCCTCCTTATCCTTCAGTCTCCCAATTCTCGATACAGATAGATATACGTGCACGCATGCATGCACACACCTTTTTTTCTGTCAGATCAGAAGTAGAAATACTTAAGGATAGGCACAACAGACAGAGCTAGGATCCTAAGATAGATAGACCTGAGTTAAAATCCTGACTTCTCGACTTACCAGCTATTCATTCTTGGCAATTCATTTAAGCTTTTTGTATATCAGTTTCATCATTAGTAAAATGGGCGTAATAACACCTATCTTCTGGTGCTGTGATAAGGCTTGTTAGTAGAGAGCTCCAAATACAGTAGGTGTTTAATAAGCAATAGTAATTATGTTAATTAATATCATCATCACATCACCATTTCACGTAAGAAGAGATCAAAGCCTTCTTCAGAGTTTTGTGAACATCTGTTGATTTTCTTGTCTGGCATCCATTCCTCCCTTTTCTGGTACTAGCCCTCTGGTTATCCTCTTCCCCAGTGCATGGGGTGAGAATGGAACTGACTCTACAGACCCCTGCCCACGGTAATTGGATTTGGAAAGGTATATTGACCCAATCCAAGACAAAGAGCTGCAATCCTCTGAGTTTAGTTGGAATTATTAGAAAAAGGAGTTCTCGTTTTGTCTGGACTTAAACTCAGGAAAATATAAACCTGGAATTGCTAGGGGCACAGGAGAGAGGACGGCTGAGACCAACAAAGAAAAGAAGCAGAGCTGAGAAACAAGGAGACCATTCTGATGACATTGCCTGACCTCCTGGATCCAGCCATATCTGAAGTCCTAGAACTTTCAGTTACACGAAGCATCAACACACTTGCGGTGCTTAAGACAGCTCAACTTAAGTTGTTGCCAGGTATGGTCACATGTAAACTAAACAATCCTGACTGTGCATTTTACTGTATGTAAATTATAAGACTAAAAATAAATTTTTAAGTCAATATTTCTTCCAAGTTCTATATAGCTGGACAAATCTTCCCAGGAACAATTCTCACTGACACTTCTACCAAGACATTTCTGTGTAGCCCATTTTTGGCCCATAAAATGCAGCCCAAGTGCTAAAAGCAGCAGGTTCGCACCAGCTCCTACGCAGTATCTGGGGTTTGACACAGTCTTGCGTACTCAATAGAGATGTTAATTGATGCATTTTCTTCTAACAAAGCTTGGTGGTTTTTAATGTCTTAAGATACATGGATTACAATTCACAGCATTTGTAGGCACTAATGTTTGGTTTCAGTGCTCAAGATTGCTATTTTTAAATGTGAGGACCTTCCAGGAAACATTAAGGTCTTGTTTACGTGCAAACTACAGTTTAATTCTGCAAATCAAAGGAGTTTCATGGAACTCGAGGGGAATGCACAGGTACTAACCATCAGCCCTTTCCCTTTAAGCTCGCTGACATATGGCCAAATGTGCTTCATCATAATTCTTCAGTAAAGTGTTATTTGTGTTTTGCATTTCCCCTTAACAATTGGTTTTAATTCAGCTCATTCAAGCCTGGGCAAAGTCACTGGAAAGTGTCTATGTCCAAGCAGTTTCTAGGTGCTTGGAGATGTCGCAGGGAAGTGTGGACAGAGAGGACCCAGAAAAGTTGTGACTACACACAGTGGAGCCCCTCCCTCCTTCTACAGTCCTGCTTGGTGCGGGAGCATTGGGAGGACATCCTGCTCTCTGCTGACTTAGTTTTGGGGTTTGATGGCAGCCCACGTTGTTCACCGCACATGGTGACTGTTCTTCATTATAGCTACTTAATGTCCTCGTGTCCTAGTCTAAATTCTATGCCTCTAGAGTGCCTATTCTACGCCTATTCTACAAACCCCCGCCCGCAGTGATTGGTATTATATAGTTACTTATATTTTAATTCCTTCACAAAGAAAAAAGCATATTGCAATGTGGCTACGCACATGCTGTTGAGTTGGACAGGCCTAAATTCAAATCCTGGTCACATGGCCTTGATTTGGATAGTTGACTTCAATCGAAGTTTTGATTTCCTCCTCTTTAAAATGGGGCCAATAATACCTGCCTTCCAGATCTGTAGTGAAGAATCAACAGCCTAACACCTATGAAGCACTGAGCACAGGGCCTGCTCCCTCGGAGGTCCTGTACAGATGTTTGTGGCCTGGCTTTTCTGCTCCTCGTGAGCTCCTCAAGGGCAGAGTCCAGGAGTGGTCCTCCTTTGTGCGCCCCCAGATCTTAGGAAAACAGCACATGGTAAATGTTTCTGGAATGAATGCTTGAATAGTAGTGACTTTTCATTCATTAGTGCAACTATTTGATGGTCTCTCCTTCTAGACTGGACTGTAATGAACTCCAGAAGCTGGAGGAGTGTATTTGCCTGTGCTCATTAATCTCTCTTCAGCACCAGCGCAGTCCTGGCACATGGTAGGTATTAAACAAACGTTTGCAGAATGAATGAATGAGTGAGTGAAAGACACTAGCACCATTATTGGAGGTAACACTAAGAAAAAGACCTATGCAAGCATGAGCAATGTGTACGTGTGTGTGCACCTGTGTATAAAGTGTGTGTGTCCATTCTATTCCATTGGATTAGTGTTCTGAGAGGCAGAGGATGAGCCTGTACTGAACAAGGGGTATGGAGGTAGGGAGAAAATATGTTTGGAAAAAGCTGAGAAGAGATGAAAGAGGAGAATCAAAGTCTGGCTTAGAGTTGACTTCATAAGAGGCATCTTAAGAAGACTAAAGTGGTTTGGCCCCAGAACTCAATTTCTTAACATGAAAATAAAAGTAGATAGAGTTTTATAGACAATGCTCAGTGCTATCTTCAGGTTGGAAGTGTCAAATTTATGGGATTTTCTTATTGTGACCTTGTTACCCAGATGTGTTTCCCCCATCGCCTTGCCACTTCCAGCGCGTCTGTGCTTGGGCCAGTTTCGCCACTATTTTGGTCCACGGACTTCCTAGATTGCTCTCCAGCCAAGCCTGAGAGGGATCTAGACTCAAGGGATTCTGCCAGCTTCCCAGTCTGGCTTGCCCTCTGTGTTGCCCTTGGAATTTGCTTCATGCAATTGTGGGGTCCCTAGCTCTCTGCTTGCTCGGTCAGCTTACCTGTATAATGTAATATTTGTTGTTTCTTTTCTGATTATGAAATGTAAAAATTTGGGAAAAATATACGTACAAATATAAAGAAGAAAATTAAAATCACACATTATCTCATTCCTCAGAAATATCAACTATGCAAGTACACACAGACACACACACACACGCAACACACACCTTCTCCCCCACACGCAAAATTGAAATTTTACTCTCCATATTTTTGTAATATTTCCAATTTGGTTTTCTTTTTACTAGTAGTACATTGTGAGTATATTTTCTCAAACATAAATATTCTCTGAGTTTCGGTTTTTAGAAACTAGAAAGTTATTCCATGATTTGGATTTATCATAATTTATTTATTGCCGATTTATCACCATGATAAATCAGAATGTCTTTATAAGAAATCCCTAGAAAGAAACTACTTGGCAAAAGGCTATGTATTTTTTAAGATTTTGGATAGATATTGACAAATTGCCCTGCAGAAACATTAGACCCATTTGCCGCATACACCCACGCCAACACTGAGTGCTATACTTTTGTTTTTACATTTTTTGTGATTTTTAAAAATATCCAATGCTATTTCCTAACAGGATTTGCCTTTCTTTATATATTGGAACATAAAAGTTCCTTATACATCAGACTTATTAATCCTTTCTTATTCACAAATGTTGCAACTATTTCCAAATTTTACTGTTTTCTTTTTAGTTATGTATATGGAGTTTATGAATATACAGAAGATATACTAATCTTTTCCCGAATTCCAATACCATTCAAACACATCTTTCCAGTTAATCTGTGGTTATTATAATTTTATTTGCATTCAGTGTAAAAACATTTTTTTGCTTAATATGTAAAATGAGGAATTGATATATACTTTTCCAAGTGGTTAACCAATTATATCTGAGCGTTATTTACTGGACAATCTGTTTTGACGATTGATTTGTGATGCTGCATTTGCAATGTACTAAATATCTTTTTATCTTTCTGAAATTTCCATTCTATTTTATTGCCTTGCCATTGGATTTATTGTTACTGGATAAATGTCATTTAATAGCTTATAGAGCAGGCCATCCCCTGCCTATTATATTTTCTTTCTGTTTTACAAAATGTACTTGGCTATGCTTGTTTTTGAAATTTTATTTTCCCAGATGAATTTGATTACTCTTTTTTCATGTTTAAAAAGTTCCAATGGGATTTTGATATTAATTGAATTTAAGTTTGTAAGATGTGTAAAATAGTAATCTTTCAAATCCTAAAACTTTCCCTCTACTAAATGAAACTATATACTTAATTTTTTGAAATATGTTTCTATGCCTTTCAGAAGTTTTGAAAAATTTTCTTCAGGGGACGCCTGGGTGGTGCAGCGGTTAAGTTCGCACGTTCTGCTTCCGCAGCCCAGGGTCCGCCAGTTCGGATGCCACTGCTTGGCACGCCATGCTGTGGTAGGAGTCCCACCTATAAAGCAGAGGAAGATGGGCACGGATGTTAGCTCAGGGCCAGGCTTCCTCAGCAAAAAGAGAAGGATAATCTTCCTCAGGGCTAATCTTCCTCAATAAATAAATAAACAAAATAAAAATTTTCTTCATATAAGCTGTACATATATGTTTTATAAGGTTATTTATAGATATTTTTGTATTTTTCATGACTGTTGTGCATGAAATCTTTAACTTGCTTTTTTCTTATTAGTTTTTACTAGCATATAGTGAAGTGACACTTGTATATTTCTTTATTCCCAATCAACTTACTGTACTCATATTAGTTTCAAGTTTTTTCAGTTTGATTCTTTGAGTTTTGGGGGAAGACCATTACCACTCACAAATAAAGATAACTTTGAATCCCCCTTTCGGATATGTCGACTTTAGATTCTTCTCATTTCATCACATTGGTAGAACTTCCAGGATCACTTTTGTTTTTTGCTTTTAAATTAATAGACTTTATTTTTCAAAGCAGCTTTAGATTCACAGCAAAACTGACTAGAAAGTACAGAGGTCCCACATACTCCCAGCTTCCCCGCTCATACACAGCCTCCGCCACTATCAACATCCTGCATCAGTGTAGTACCTTTATTACAATCAGCCAACCAACACGGACTCGTCTTTATCAACCAAAGGCCATAATTTACATTAGGGTTCACTCTTTGTGCTTATATTCGATGGGTTTTGACAAATGTATAATGCCATGTAACCACCATTCTAGTATCATACAGAACTTTTTCTCTGCGCTAAAACTCCCCTGTGCCTCACCTACTCATTCATCACCCCCTCCCCTGAACCCCTGGCGTTCACTGATATTTTTATTGTCTTCACAGTTTTGCCTTTTCTGGAATGTCACATAGTTGGAATGATGCAGCATGTGCCCTTTTCAGAATGGCTTCCTTCATTTAGCAATATGCCTTTCAGTTTCCTCCATGTCTTTTTGTGGCTTGATACTTCATTTCTTTTTAGCACTGAAAAATATTCCATTGTCTGGATGTGCCACAGTTTATCCATTCACCTACTGAAAGATAACATGGTTTTCTTTGGAAAATTTTGGAAATTATGAATAAAGCTGTTATAAATATCCATCTGCAGGTTTTGTGTGGACGTAAGTTTTCAACTCCTTTGAGTAAATACCAAGAATCACAACTGCTGGATGATATGGTAAGAGTATATTTAGTTTTGTTAGAAAGCACCGAATGCTCTTCCAGAGTGGTTGTACCACTTGCATTCCCACCAGCAGTGAACGAGAGTTCGTGCTGCTCTGCATCCTTGTCAGCATTTGGTGTTGTCAGTGTTTTGAATTTTAGCCATTCTACTAGGTATGAAGTGGTATCTCATTGTTGTTTTAATTTACAATTCCCTAATGACACATGATGGTGAGTATCTCTTCATAGGCTTATTTACAGCTGAATGTTATCTTTGTTGAGGCGGCAGTTCAGATCTTTTTCCCATTTTTAAATTGGATTGTTCATTTTCTTATTGTTGAATTTTAAAAGTTCTTTGTATATTTTGGATAAGTCCTTTAGCAGATATGTCTTTTTGACAATATTTTCTCCCTAGATCACTTTCTAAATAGATGTGATAGGGCATAGGCTATTTTATTTGTGACTTCAGTGGAGACATCTCTGTCTTCTGATGTTACTATAATTGAGTTATAGGTTTCAGACGAATGTTTTTGCCAATGTAGAGGAAATCTGGATTCAAATTCCCAAGTTACTGAACATGTTTAACAGATATGGATATTGAATTACATGTTTTATCAAATCATGTTTCTTTAACATATTAATGTGGGTGACTTTTATTAATAGATTACCATTAAACTACTTTTGTACTTCTGAAATAAATCACAGTAATATTCTTTTAATATAATATAGCATTCAAATAACTAATATATTATTTAGATTGATCTGTCCTACTCTCACGTTTTAGTACCAGATTTAAACCCATGAAATGAACTGAGAAAATTTTTTCTTAATCTATATTGTGTAGTGGTTCATGCAATATGAAATATATCACTTTCCTTGAAGTTTGAAAAACCTTACATTTAAAAACAATCATTTTTCTTTTATCTACATTAATTTCTACCTTCTGCTTACTATTGTTGTTTATCTTACCTAATTCCCTACGTTTAGTATTTAGCTTATTTTTCTTATGTTTAAGAATAAAAGAATTTAAGGGTAAGAATTTGCCTCTGAGTTTAGCTTTGGCTATACATTCCCATATTTAATATTTCTCATTGTTAATTTTTAAATTTTATATTATTTATTTTTGTTTTTCTCTTTGAACAATATTAATTTATAATATTTACATTTTCCAAATAATTACATTTGTAAAATACATGTTTATTATTAACTTTTAATATTATTTCCTTTTGGGTAAAAAATTACTGCTTTGAGGGTAAAGGACATAATCTATTTGTTTTCTGACTTTTTGGAATGATTTAGAACTTTTTCTTGGCCTCACTATATGTTCTGTTTTTATGTGCCTTATTGGAACTTGAATGAAAATGGTATATGCTTTGTACAGTTTAAAGTCTGGTATTTGTTTATGAAATTAACCTCAGAATTTTTTTCAGAATTGCTAATTACCTATTTACTTTTGTCTCTTAGCCTGTCTAATGCAAAGAAATGTGTGCCAGTCACCTACTGCCTTTTACTCTTCCTGTTATTTTGCTCTCGGTGTTTTTATTAGCCTTTGCTTTATACATTTTGATGCCATAATTTTTAACAATTCTCATCCTTTTGCCTTTTTCCTATATATTTTAAAAGAAATTCTCTTCTATACCAAGGATTAGATTTTCCCCAGATGTCATCTTAGCCCTTTGGTGTTTCTAATATGGATTCAAATTCTTCCATTGCAATTTTAATTTCAATTTTATTTTTATTTAAATTAATTCAGCTTCCTTTTATTTCTATCCATATCTTGTCTAAATGACGAAGTACATGTGAAATGTTTTGAATAGTGCCTGGCATAGGATAAGTGCTCAATAAATCTTATTATTGGTATTGATGTCTAGTGTTTTTTATAGAAAACATTTTATAGCTTATCAAGAACCTACATTTCTAAATATGATATATTTCCTGTGTGTTTCAAGAGTACACTCTTTCTTGGCCTCTTGAGAACAACACTCTCCTTTTTGTTATAGGTTCCATAGAGCTCTTCAGCTTTCTGTTTTCTCTTCTTGAATTGCTTCTCCAAGCTTGGTATTTTCTCTTAAACAAGTTGAGTGCATTCTCTTTGGCCCTATTCACTGGACCTCTCTTTGCTTTTAGAATCCTCCACCCAAATCTTAACTTGGAGGGCTGGATGATATAAATTGCATTATCAGTTCAAGGATCCAGCAACTGGGATGGGAAGGGATGGGAAGAGGCTGGAGTCTTAGTTTGGCCACTGTTGGGAAAACTCTAAGGCATTTCTTCTTTATTGTTTGGTGAATCATTTATGATGGGGCCACTTTGTTCAACCAACTTTCTATTCAGCCTGGTGTTTTTGCCAGCGGTAAGCTGTAGCTCTCCTAGACGCCTGCCCTACTCTATCACCCATTCCCATCTTTTCTTCTTATCTGACTACTATGGAAACCCTGGGATCTCCAGTGCCACTGACTTTGAAGGCTGCTAATCTGTGTTGTCAAAGAACAGTTCAAGTCCCACATTTTATGCCACACAGCCTCCTTTTATTCTTAAAAATTAGGGGGTGCAAGAAGGGATTTTCTACATGATTCTTATTGGGGGGAGATACCAGTGTATCCATTGTGCCATTGTCCTACTTTGCCCAGGAGAGTTCCAGTTTATGCCTGTTATAGATCAATTAATGCCTACTGATTACTTTAGTGCCTCTTTTCATTCTTAAAAAGTATCCCTCTTTAGGATATAAATAATATAATTCCCATATATATAATGAGTGATACACACATATAATGAGTGATCTGTTGAGAGCTGCCTGCATAGCAGGTGGCTCTGTAAAGAAAGGGCTGATTCCCTCTGAGAGGGAGATAGGTCTGCCATCGTAAAGTAATAGACCTTTCAATAGAGGATGAGAGTCCAGTGAGACTCTATGTGAATGAAAATGCCAAGCACTGCATTCGTGTGAGATTATTCTCTTTGCTCCATTTGTTTGGAACCTTTTCTCAGAATCAACGCACCCCTGTGGGAAACTATATCAGAGTTTGCACTTGGAAAGCAACATTCTAACACATCAAAGTTCATAACCAGAGGCTGTCTCTCTCTGCTCAGCCTTACTCATCTCCTGCTCATTACTAATCCCTTAAGCTGTAGGAGCCCACAGCTGACACACACCTTTAGGTGACAGAAAAGGTTGATGCAACCACAATAAGTTGTCAGCCAGTTCAGCCCTGAGCAGTAAGAGGCAACAACAATAATTAGGTTTAGAGTGAGTGTACAAACTGAAAGATAAGGAAGTATTCCACATTCCACTTGGTTAGGAGGCAGTCAGAGGTACTGTAGCAGCTCTTCTGTAGCCCATATTTAGCCAAGCTGACAAATCCAAAGCGGGAGTCATTTTGCTCACCAAATAATAATAATAATACTTGGCAACATGATGGTTCTGCTGCTCCCCAGATGGATTCCCTGCTTCCACTAATCCTTAAAACTCCAGTAGAGGCAGGCTAGAGCCTTAAAGCAGATCCCACGCCCCTCCTCATATCTGGAGTCTTAACTAGGAAGCCAAGGTGGTGGGTGGAAACAAGGTTTAGGCTTTGTAAGATGCTGAGTGCTGGGAGAAAAGGCTCTCTTGCCTTTAAATTCACAAGCAAGGACAGTAGCTGTAATCTACATTTTGCTTTCTGCCAACAAGATAAGGAAAGAAGGTGACTTCTGACTTCAGTTTTACCCTTCACCACCAGGAGATCTTGCCTCCGCCACTGCTTGTGAGAGCAATGCTCAAGAATGTAAGATTTGAATCTGGACAGACCTGGGTTCAAATACTTGCCCTGCCACTTACCAACTGCATAGCCTTAGAAAACGTACTTGCTTTCTCTGTGCTTCAGTTCTGCCATCTATAAAATGAGGATAATAATACTTTTCTGATAGTGTCAGCATGAAGCATTAATGAGCTGACATTTATAAAGTACTAAACTCAGACTTGGCACAGATGGGGTTTAATTAATGGTAGCCTTTATCATGATGAATATTTGTTGAATGAGGGAATGACTAAATGAATAACTGAATGAATGAACGAATGAAATGAGACTGGAGTTGAGGGTGGAATGAATACTAATTAAGTGACTACTCTGAGTTAAGCACTAGGGAAAAAATGGTGAGCAAAATTTAGATACCATCCCTGCTGTCATGGACTACATATAGTACCAGAGCCAGACCTTAGTTTTAAAAGGAAATGCAGCAATGATAAACGTACTTTTAAAAATGGAGTTAAATGCTCCATGAGAACTTAAAATAAAGGAACCTGATCCCAGGGAAGGCTTTTCTGTGAATGTGCCATTTCTCAAGACATGATCTCAGATCCGAGAGATGAGAAGGAGTTAACGAAGGCGAGTGGCGAGCGTTCTGGGAGAGGACAGCATGCATGGAACCCAAGAGGGCAACTGGATCCACGGAACTGGAAGTCAGAGGAAAGCACCTAGATCCTGAGGCCGTGTCTATGTTGTCAGCACATGGGCATAGCTGAGCTGACATAGTGGTTAGAAGTGTAGTAGGCAGCCCAGGAGAATTTGTTCTCATATAAGCCAGGTATTTCAGTTACTATTGCTGCATAACAAATAACCCCAGAATGTAGAAACTTAAGCCAACCATTTTATCTTGCTCATGATTTTTGTGGGTTGGGAATTTTCAAAGGCCTTGGCTCAGCAGTTCTCACTTGGGGTCTCTCATGCAGATACAATCAGATGTCAACTAGGGCTACAGTCATCTGAAAGCTCAACTGGGCTGGACATCCAAGATGGCTCACTGGCATGGCTGTCAGTTGACACCGCTTTTCAGCTGGGGAATCAGCTGAGTCAATTAACCGGAGTGCCTACACAGGGCTTCTCCAACAGAGTAATCTCAGGGCAATTGAACTCGGTAAATTACAACTGGTTTCCCCCAGAACAAGTGTCCTCAGAGAACCAGGAAAGAGCTGTATAGCTTATTATTACCTATCCTCAAAATTCATACAGTCTAACGTATGCTGCAGTCCATTGGGTGGAGTAGTCACAAGGCCAATCAGATTCAAGGCGAGGGAACACAGGTCCTACCTCTCCATGGAAGGAGTGTAAGCAAATGTTGAAATCAGGTTTTAAAACCAACACACAAAAGGAAAAAGAATGATGACCCATGTCAGTTGTTGCTAGGAGCTCAAGTACAACAGGACATGAAAAAAAAAAGATAGGATTTAGCAATGTGGAGATCAACATTGACCTTAGCAAGAGTGATCTTTGTGGAAAGATGGGGGCTGACACAGTAAGGGTCACTTCTCAAGAAATATGGCTGGAGTAAAAAGGAGCAAGGTGGGATGGTAGCTGGTAGGGGATGGAGAGAATGTTTTCTTCATTTCTTCCTTCCTTTCTTCTTTCCTTTCCCAGTGGGATAGCTTTAAGTGTGTTTAAATGTTGAAGGGAAAATCCCTCTTGCAAAGAGGTATCCTCAATTCCTCCTTCTCTGAAGTTCTCTTGCACCTGTAGCTGATCTTCTTTACCCACGTGCTGCACAAGACACATCGGAGTTAAATTGGCCCTCGGTGTCATGTGTGTATGGTTTGTAAACTCGGTCAACTGGAAGGACTTGCTTTCTGCTGTAGTTCTCACAGTGCCTTGCAGAGAAAAACTGAGCTCAGGGAAAGTCTCAATAAATACGCTGCTTCTTAGTATATTTGTGTCACAGACTTGGAAACCCTCAAGGACAGAGGCTGGGTTATCATTGTCTACGTCTTCCAGTGCCTGGAACAGCACCTGGGCCACATGGGTGCTCAACATCTATTTATCAAACCAAACCAAATCGAACCAAGAGACAAAACTACTCCAGTGGAGTGCTTTTTGAGAGAAAGAACAATGACCACATCACCCTTGAAAGTTCTCATTTTGAGGACTTTTCAGACGTATCTGCTAAATGTTTAAGCAACCCCATCCCTGGCCAATGGTGGGATTCCTTTGCAGAGATGATGATCAGAAGCAGATTCCATTCAATATTAATTGAGGACATACAACATGTCAGACACCTTAGCCTGGGGAAAAGCCATTCCTCAGACTTGACAGACTCCTGAGGCAGTGGCTGTTGGCTTCAGTATTATACATCTTAAATGCCAAATTTCTAGGTGCATCAGAGAGGTTGCTTTATTTAGACAGTGAAATGTCGACGAAAATAATCCATAACCAATCTATAAATGAAAATTTGGGAGAGTTTATTCTGAGCTAAAATGTGAGGACCATGGCCTGGGGCCTTTCTTCCCGAAGGAAGAAAGGGCACCAAAGAAGTGGGGTGTACAGAGTGGGTATATACCCCCAAAGAGGATGTTTCACATATGATTGAAATGTCCCTTTTACAATAGTCGCGTGACTGCTCTGTCGGCACAGCGATTGATGGACCCAACAGTTGGTAGATCTGCTGTCTCAGTGGACACAGCAGGGTGGCAGATCTGTTGTCTTGAGCTGGGTGGTCACAGGTGAGCTGAGTGGTCAAAGGTGAGCACAGCAATCAGTTCCTAGCCTAAGGAAAGATGCTTATCCTTAAGGAAATGCCAATGTCGGGGGAAGTTGCACCTTTATCTTAAGGGCATTTGTTCTTGCCCTAGTAAATGTTTAAAGCAGATATACAATGCATGCTCAATGGTCATGGCAGGACCTTTTGGAAAAACAAAGTCAGGCCAAATTAGGTTTACACCAAATGGCTTCCTCATATACTCCAGTATATACTATTGCCATTTCTATTTGTCAAAACAAACCTTTTGGTTAGAGGTTTTGAAAATAACGTGATCTATTTTCCTTCCTCCTAGCTATTTTCCATTCTTATGTAATGTGTGTTCTACAAAGCTCTAGCCAAGCCAGGAAGCAGAAAGCAGCAGCCAGCACACATCTAATGTACTCAGAACCAAGGGGCAAGGCTCCATGCCAGGTGACTCTGGACTTGCTGGATGCCTTGGCTTAACAAATTTGCAACAAAACAGGGAGCGCAGGTGAGTTCAAAACCCATCAAACAGGGTGATGAACAGACAGTGTAGGTGGAGGCCAGAGCCACAGACAGCACTCATCATTGGGAGAACGGACTTCATTAGTTCATATTTCCTGAGAGAGGGGAAGATCGAGCCTGAGAATCTTTCATTCTGGTCTCTTTTTCTTCTCTCCTTTGGCATGTCATCTTCTTGAATCAAGTGTCAGCAGATGGCTTTCTAACTCAGTGGATGGATGGCCTCTTCTGAGAGTTCGTTTACTGGTTTAGGACAGTATTATGACCAGAAGTGTTTTTACCTACTATGGAATGGAGAGCGAGAACAGCTCAAAATTTTTCCATGACCTTTTGTTAGTGTAAAAGGGGAAAAAGTTTTTCTCGACCCTCTTAGGGTCCCTGGATGGGTCTGAAAGTTAAACCAACAAAGACAGATTAACAAGAGAAAAGTATACAAATTGATTTAATATAAGTTTTACTTGACACCGAAGCCTTCATAAGGAAATGAAGATCCAAAGAAACAGACCACGGGCCGGCCCGGTGGTACAACGGTTAAGTTCGCACATTCTGCTACTCGGTGGCCCAGGGTTCGCCGGTTCTGATCCTGGGTGCGGACATGGCACTGCTTGGCACGCCATGCTGTGGCAGGCGTCCCACATATAAAGTAGAGGAAGATGGGCACAGATGTTAGCTCAGGGCCAGTCTTCCTCAGCAAAAAAGAGGACTGGCAGTAGTTAGCTCAGGGCTAATTTTCCTCAAAAAAAAAAGAAACTTAAGAAACAGACCAGTGTATTTTTACACTAGGTTTGGTAAAGAGTGGACAGTCACAGAGGAATATGATAGGTTAAGGAGTGATAAACAAATAAAAAGGAATAGGATGTATTGGAGTGTATGAGGAAGCCATTTGGTTTAAAACTAATTTGGCCTGAACTTGTTTTTTCAAAAATAGCCAGACATGGTCTGTTGAGCACGCGTTGTACATCTACTTTAAACATTTATGTCATCCCAAAGATAACAGGGATACCTTTAAAGGTAGGGCTATAGATTCCTTCCATATCAGCATTTCCTTAAGGATAAGCATCTCTTCCTGGGAACTAAGGATTGATTACCGACTTGCTGTGCTCACCTTGTGACCACTAACCTGCTGAGCACTGACCAGCTGTGCCTGCTAAGCATCCCGTGACAAGAGTAAAAGATATTCCTGTCTTATGTGACATATGCTGTTTGTTGTAAGACGGTATGTAACCACTCTGTACAACCCACTTCTTTGGTGACCTTCCTTCCTTCCTTGGGAAAAGAAGGCCCTGGACTATAGTCCTCAAAACTGGGTCATAATAAAGTCACTCCAATTTTGCTTTATAGATTGAGTACAGATTATTTGCTGTGACAGGAGGAGGAGGTAAATGCAGTAAACAGGGGGAAACTTGACAAAGCCTGTTTGATAGGATTCTTCTTGGAGTCCCTTTGTCTTCAAAGATAAGGATCCTCCCTTCCTCTGGCTATAGGGAGGGTACCTCTCATGGAAGGATTTTTTTTTTTTTAAGATTTTATTTTTTTTCCTTTTTCTCCCCAAAGCCCCCCGGTACATAGTTGTGTATTCTTCGTTGTGGGTCCCTCTAGTTGTGGCATGTGGGACGCTGCCTCAGCATGGCCTGATGAGCAGTGCCATGTCCACGCCCAGGATTCGAACCGACGAAACACTGGGCCGTCTGCAGCGGAGCGCTCGAACTTAACCACTCGGCCACGGGGCCAGCCCCATGGAAGGATTTTATGACCTGTTTTGGGGAGAATTGGAAGAGGGGAAGGAGGAGGTCAGAGAGGCCTTCCTGTTTCTGCAGTCTTCTCAAACTCCTTCAGATTAAAATATTCAATATGCCAAGGGGCCATTTTTTCTTTGCGGCAGATTAGCCCTGAGCTAACATCCGTCACCAATCCTCCTCTTTTTGCTGAGGAAGACTGGCCCTGAGCTAACATCCATGCCCATCTTCCTCTCCTTTATATGTGGGATGCCTGCCACTGCATGGCTTGACAAGTAGTGTGTAGGTCTGTGCCTAGGATCCAAACCAGCTAAGCCCAGGCCGCCAAAGCAGAACATGCAAACTTGACTGCTGTGCCACCAGGATGGCCCCCAAGGGGCCACATTTTGGGGTAGCATGTCCTGAACCCCATCATTAGTCTTTCTCTACTCCCAATTCCCTTGTCAAACTTCATATAAAATACAATATGCTAAAATTATCAGATTTAATGGGCCCATTCTAACTGGTAGCTCTTTTGCTTATACTCTGAACTTTTGGAGACAGATATAGATTTCCATGTTTAATTGAATAAAACATTTCAATAATTATTCTTTTCTGAGCAGGAAGCTTGAGACAACCAGTCCAATAGTTTTTAATTGAGTATAAAGTGTCTCTTGATACTTCTATGAATCTTTCAATACAAATAAGAGTCTGCAATTAGCATAAATGGCTGGAGAATACACAGTAAGCTTAATCTTTTACATAGCACCAGCTTGAATATTAATCACTTCAGCTGGAATGAGAAGGGATAAGTGGTAGCCTTTGATACTGAAGTGCATTTTGAAACAAAATTATTGTCTTCCCTTGGTTTATTTGTGAAGAATTAGAAAACTTGGGCTAAACTTTTCCTCTCAGAAGGAAAAGAGGAGAAGTAGATATTCTCCAATCCGAGTCCTCCAGAAGCCCTGAAACTTTAAGGGATGCTTCCTGTAAACTGACGGTGAAAGCCACTCCTTTCACTTAGTATCCATCTCTACAATAGACACTGGCGTAAGCAGAGGGGTTGCAATGAATACATTTGCTCAACCAGTAGTCAAACAAAGACGTTACAATGGCTTTAACATTACTGTCCCATGCTGCCTCTCCTTTAGACACAGATATCTCAGTACCCACTGGCTTTAGGGCTGACCATCTTTTGAACCACTTGTTCCCTAAAAGGATCTATGACATCTCTGGAGGCCCCAGAAGAAAATACAGCTCATCAGGAAATGGGTTGCAATATCTTATGGTAGTTACTGATCCCTCTTGTCTTCTTTCTCCACCCCCAAACAGTCCCCAGGTAGCATCAGTGTTTCTTTATCAGTCTTCTACTTCCTTCCCTTCTAGTCCATCTCAACACCCACCACTCCAGTTCAGGCTCTCAGCATCCTGGTCTGCCCCACTGCAATAACTTCTCTTCTGATCCTCCAGCCTCATTCTAATCATTTGTCATCCTTTAATTCACCATGCTGTACATGAGATATGGGGTGAAAAGAAAGATGAGTTTGGGAATCAGAGAGACCTAGATTTAAATCTGAAGGTCTTCACTTTATAGTTGTGTGAACTTAGACAATTTATTCCACTTCTCTGAGCCCCATCTCCTCACCTACAACATATGAATAACATGATTACCTCATAAAATTGCTATGAAAATTATAGAGGAAAATACATGTGAAACCTAAGTCAAATACCCTTACTGTAAGCTGTTCATGCACGCTAAAGTAGTACAGAACAGTATCCATAATTGTCTTTGACCTGAGGTTAGTTTTATCTTCCAAGTTTTTTTTCTTTTTTAAAGATTGGCACCTGGGCTAACAACTATTGCCAATCTTTTTTTTTTGTTCTCTGCTTTATCTCCCCAAACCACCGCCCCCCCCCCCCCCCCCCCACACACACACAGTTGTATATCCTAGCTGCACGTCATTCTAGTTGTGGGATGTGGGACACCTCCTCAACGTGGCCTGATGAGTGGTGCCATGTCCAGGCCCGGGATCCGAACCCTGGGCCGCCGCAGCGGAGCACGCAAACTTAACCTCTTGGCCGTGGAGCCGACCCCAGCCAAGCTTTGTGAAATCTAAAGAAAACTAGGGTCTCAGGAGCGGTTCCTTTTCTTTCTTCACCTCCTCACTAGTTCCTTACTAGTCCCGGCTCTTCAGTCTCAGTTTTTTTAGCCATTGTACATGGCTACTCACTCACAGTTATTAAGAGCAGTGTAGGGGAGGTAAAAAATTCTTCCCCTACCTTCCCAGGTTCAATGACAAACTGATAAGAGACTTACAGGAGGAAAAAACCCAACAGATTTACTTACTTGCATAGACATAGGAGTTCACAAAGAAATGTAACTCAAAGGGAGGGTTAGAATTCGACGCTTATATACCATCTTGAAGGTAGATAAGGTGTGGAGAAGAAGCTAGACAAAGGAAAAAGGGGTTTGGGGCTCAGGGAGAGGAGAGGGATGCTAACACAAGTAGGAAATATAAGGTAAATAGGTTGTTTAATAAGATTTGTTATACAGATAGAGTCCTCTCACTGCTCAGAGTTGTCTCCAGAGTCGTCTTCATCCTGGTAGGAGCGGGAGACAGAGATACCTTTACAAATGGAAATTGGTGTCCTGCTTTTAAACAGAAAGGAGAAGGGCAAAGAGCTAATAGCCTTCAGCTCAAAAACAATCCCTAAGCCCAAGTGGCGTATGTTGGGGTGGCATATTCTGGTCCCTACCATCAACAGCCCTCTTAGACTCTCTCTTAATTCCCTCCCTTCTCCCATGGCTCCTATGTCCCTTTAATTCCTCTGCTCCCTTCTCTTCAATCTTTAGCTCATCTTAGTAGTTAGTGGAGGTGAGGGGGAAGACTGGGGTTGGGGTGTCCCTTAAACCACTGAGAAATCTAACAACTACAAAGCATTCAGCCGTTTTGCACAGGTGAGATGAGTCTCCTCTTAGTTTCTGTCCTGTGTGTTATTAAGCTAAAAGTCTCTGTGTTATTTTCCTATTGCTGCTGTAACAGATTACCATAAACTTAGTGGCTCAAAAGAAGACAAATTTATTATGTTAGAGTTCAGTAGGTTAGGAGTTTGCCATGGGTCTCTCTGGGCTAGCATCAAGGTACTGGCATGGTTGTGTTCTTTTCTGGAGGCTCTGGTGGAGAACCTACTCCCCTCTTGTTCTCAGCTTCTAGAGGTCACCCTCATTCTATGGCTCATAGCTTCCTTACTTCATCTTCAAAATCAGCAAGGTTGCATCTGTCTGAGACTTTTTCTGTAGTCACATCTCCCTCTGACTCTCCTCTTCTTCTTCCCTCTCCTACTTTTAGGGATCTTTATAATTACATTGGGCCCACTCAGCTAATCCAGGATAATTTCTCAATTTTAAAGTCAATTGATTAGCAACCTTAATGCCATCTGCAACCTTAATTTCCCTTTGCTATGTAACCTAACATATTCCAGAGTCCTATGGATTATGACATGGACATCTTTGGCATGTCTTTATTCTGTCTACGCTTTCCATTTCTTCTTCTTTCCTGTTTTTGCAAATGCCCTCTTTCGTTAACTTTTCAATAAATTCCACATCCCATTAAAAGGAGTGAATCTATGAGGCTCTACAGAATGGGGTGGGGACAAAACATCCCTCTATACATCTAAAGAACTTAGTAGAGTGCCTTATACAAAGAGGAAGTTCAATACATGTTAGTTTCCTCCCTTTCCATCCTTTTTGCTAATATATACGAGCTTGCCTTTCCTAGTCATGCCCATTCACATCACCACTAACTGGCATACTCATCTCTCAGTTGTCATTCAAGCCAACAAAATTCTTCGAGAACCCTCCCTCTGTGCCAGGCATGGTGCTAAAGGTAGATAAACTGTATTTAGTCCAAACTCCTCAAGGATCTTATATTTGAGCAGAGCAGTTTTATCATCTTTTTCCACCTGGCATGCCACAATTCTGCTATTGGCCCATTGTATCTTCTCAAGTCATTTCCTTCCCCTGGTACACTGATCAGTCGAGCTCTTCTGTGAATCCTGCCTGTCAAAATGTACCTCTTTACAATTTAAATAGATCTCTCCTCTTGGAGGATTCAGAGTATATGTAAAGCCATACTCCTCATTCGATGCAGTTTTTGAACATGTGTCTTCTGAGTCACTGGGATGGCTCCTGAGTCACTGCATGCTTATCTCATTTTTCCCAAAGTGTAGTTTCCTTTGGGACAGGAACTGTGTCTTCAACCTTTTAGTATTTCCCATAAATCAAGACGTGGGTGCTGAATTCAGGGGGGATGATGAGTCATGGGGGCTGGTGAAGATTAAGAAGGAGGAACTGCAGAGTAGCATTGAAAAAAGCAATGATCCTTAGTGCTGGTCAACAATATGCCCGATTCTCCTCCTGTTTGGCATATGAGAAATTGTACTCTCAGCCCCACTTGAAGTTACACGTGGTCATATGACTTACTTTGCCCAGTGAAATGTGAGCAGAAATGACACAGTCACTTCTACAATGCTTTTTAAGGCTGGTGCTTGATAATCCCTTATCATCCCACCTTTCGTGCTGATTGACGGTAGTCTAGACATTGAGGCTCCAAGAGCCAGTGCACCTTAATGAGGCTGCATAGTGTGGTCTCTGACTGAACTGAGATGGACATGTAGCACAAACAAGAATTAAACTTTGTTGTTTCAAGACTTTAGGATTTGAGTTTTCTTTTTTTTTTTTTTTTTTTAAGATTTTATTTTTTCCTTTTCCCCCCAAAGCCCCCCGGTACATAGTTGTATATTCTTCGTTGTGGGTCCTTCTAGTGGTGGCATGTGAGACACTGCCTCAGCGTGGTCTGATGAGCAGTGCCATGTCCGCACCCAGGATTCGAATCAACGAAACACTGGGCCGCCTGCAGTGGAGCGCGCGAACTTAACCACTCAGCCACGGGGCCAGCCCCATGAGTTTTCTTTTAATAGACTTTATTTTTAGAACAGTTTTAGATTGATAAGATAGTATGGAAAAACTAAGAAGATAAAACAGAGAGTTCCCATATACCTCTTGCATCCAGTTTCCCCTGTTATTAACATTTTACATTAATGTAGTATATCTGTTACAATCAATGAACCAATATTGATACATTATTACAGTCACATACTGCATAATGATGTTTCAGTCAATCACGGACCACATGTATAATAGTGGCCTCATAAGATTAGTGCTATATAGCCTTGTTAGTCTCTACCATCTAGGTTCATGTAAATATACTCTATAATGTTCTTACAATGATGAAATGGCCTAATACACATTTCTCAGAACGTATCCCTGTTGTTAAGCGACACATGACTGTATTAATATTCAGATTTCCTGATGTTTTACGTAGTATCCTTCTGTTCCAGGATCCCATCCAGGACAGCACATTACATTAGTTATCATGTCTCCTTTAGGCCCTTCCTGGCTGTGACAGTTTCTCACGTTTTCCTTGTTTTTGATAACTTTGATAGTTTTGAGGAGTAGTAGTCAGGTATATTGTAGGATGCCTCTCTGTTAGAATTTTCTTGATTTTTTTTTTCTTATGATAACAGGTTTTGGGGAGGAAGATTACAGAGATAAAGTGCCATTTTCATCACATTATATCAAGGGTGTATACTATCAACATCACATCACTATTGCTGTTAACCTTGACCACTTGGCTCAGGGAGTCTTTATCAAGTTTCTCCACCGTAAAGTTACTCTTCATTTAGCCCCTTTTCTACAGTGTACTCTTTGCAAAAAGATCACTATGCATAGCCCACACTTAAGGAGTGGGGAGTTATGCTTCCTCTCTCCAGGGTGGAGTATAGGCATAAATTATTTGGAATTTTTCTGCATAAGAGAGCTTTCTCTCTTCTTCTCCAGTTATTAATTTACTCACTCATATATTAATTTATCTAATCATTTATTTAAATCAATATGAAGTCATGAATATTTCTTGTATACTTTGGATTATAATCCAATACTACTTTCTTTATTTTGTTGCTCAAAGTTTCCCTGTTTTGTACGTTGAGTGCTCTGAGTTGGCTCCCATGCTCTTTTGACATGCCCCATAGTTTTGTTTTTTGAACACTTCCTTACTTTTTAAGGTATTACAATATGTTTCAGGACTATCTTGCATGCTTCCTGCCCCAGTCCTGGCAATAGCTATTTCTCCAAGAAACCCTGATTCTTTTTATTGGATAATGGTACTAGAAACCAAGATCTGGGTGCTCATTGCTACTGGGGTGTCATTTCTTTTAGACCTTCTCAGATGATGGAGCAAATATATGAGTGTATACTAACCTGTGCATATACACATATCTAAAGGTAATTCTATGTGCAACCGTGGTATCCACGTCAAGCCAAACAAGAATTATTACTGATGTCTCCAATTCTAATCCATTTCCCCTGGATCTTTCTAGTCTCCTCCCTTGCTTATCTGTAAATTACCACTCCAACAGTGAGAAATATGGTTCCCACCATCCACCACCCATTTACTTAATTGTTCAAGTATACCTGTAGAGCAGTAGCAGAATTTGTAACATACTTTCATGGGAAATAACTTTATCAACTAGACTACAGTTTTCACATGCAGTTCCTTTCGCCTTTCCTCTTACAGATGACATTCATTTCCAGAGTTACTTAGGTCAGTGCCTTTTTCCTCTACCTCCTTCAGTTAAATTGTTCCATACTTTTGTAATACATTTTGATTCTCTTGTCACAGTCTATATTCCTTCCTGGGACCTGAGAGTTGTTTTCAACCATATTGATACAGTATTCTAGTCTTGCTTTTTATATATTAGCTTATGAAAGTGGTTGCTGTACATCCATTTTAAAAATTAGACTTTAAGAGTTTTCTTGGAAGGCAGGCCTTTTCTGCCTCATCCGTCATTCTGAGGTCAGAGAAAAATTCAACTTTACATTTGGAATGTCCTCCTTCTTCTATACTAAATCTGCTTCCTCAAAACCATGGAAGGGAACACAAACTTTAGGCCTTAATGCCCATCATATCTAAATCACTTGGTCCTTTTCATAAAATTCTGCCCTGATCATTTTTCCCTGTGCTCACAAAGCACTTTTCCCAGCCCACATAGAAGTTTGGTCTTGACTATATTCCTGGGGTTTAAGGATTGGCAAACTAGGACTAGGTAGGGTAGCAGAGAGGCCAACAGAGCCAGTGACAGCCATATTGCTAGTTTTCTATCATGCCTGTATCCTAACTCAGCCTTCTCCTCAGCTACCAAGTCCTACCTCTTGACCATGCTCTTAAAAACTCTGTAGTTGCATGTTTCAATTTTGTTTTTCCTAGAAGAGGATCCTAATAGGATTCTGTCTGTGACTTTGGAGAATCCAAAGTTTGAAGGAAAAGAACTGCAGAGAACTCTCTCCTCAAACACATGAGCTACAACTCAATTATTAAAGAACGAGCTTGAGTAAACAGCAGGTTGTAGAAGTCTAAGTTGAGCTGGGAAATTTCAAAAGCTTGACTTGAAGCATGTGATGGTTAATCTTGGCCTTAGCTCCCCAATGTTAAACTGGACTTTCGTTGTATTTGAGCACTGCATTCAGCTTCAGTAGTCCTGCCTGCTTGAACCAATCCGAATGGTGCACACACAGGGAAACTTCTGGCCTGCCTGTTAAATGGTGTTTCAGAATCATGTTTCTAGGTAGCAGCAAATCCCATGTCAAAAAATATTGTTTTAAAACTTCAGGGAGTTGTTAGCACTGAGTAATTAATAATAAGAAAATGCTTGAAGATTAACAGGAATATGCTAACACTAAGATTACCTGACACAAAGCAGGTGAAAGCACACACACGCGCGCACACACACATACATACACATATAAGAGGATTCATACACTGTGAAGAAGAAAGGAGGACTCTTTCTCATGGCAACCTCTCTGATTCAGTCTGCACATTTAGAAATATGTTTTAAATTATTAGGAGCAGTTTATACTGTACTCAGTACTCGTAAAGATTCACATTTAGGGAGCTCCAAGAAACATAAATATAAATTGGTACTAAAATGGTGCCCTTGGATGATTTTTTTTTCTTATTTCTCAAAAACTATGACTGCTCAAAAATCACCACATGGCTGCATCCTCCAGTTAGGAAAACTATTACCCAGAGTCCCAACCTGTGAGATAAGCGTGTGCTCCAATGGCAGAGCGTCAGGGGCCTTCTAATTTTACAACCAGAAAACTAGTGTGCATCTGTCAAAGCACTGAGCTACATCGCAAGCAGGAGACAATAAGTCAAATACGATTTTGAAAATTTAATGTGTCAATTTAAAACTGCCACTCGCAGGGTGGTTAGCAAACCAATTTTCAGAGCAGAGGGTCAGAAGTGGTAAACAAATTCCCTCTGCTAAGCAGTTGCTGATGTAAATTGCCTGAAATGAAAGATATTTATTCATGACCACAGTGGGCTCAAAAAAATTAATTTAGAGAAGTTTTTCCACCTTGCCTGGAGTATGAAATTCTTAAATAAATGATCAATAGCTGACTTGAGCCAAACAGAAGGACTTGTCCAGGATCAGGCAGGTAATTACTTACAGTGATGAGCTGAGGAAGTAAGGCACCCGGGGACACAGTGGCATTAATCATGGCTTTAAAGCATTTCTCCTTTTCTACTTTCATTATTTGAAAAATCACTGAACATTTTTGTCTACTAGAAAATCCATAGATCAGGGTGCGTGTTTCAGATACCTCCATCTTCAGGCCAACTCCCAGAGCGGGTGGAGAGAATTATTACTGGGAAGCAACATCATTTTGTGCTTTTTAGGAGACATTGGAGTTCCTGGTTAGCCGAGAGAGCCTGAGTGGATGGGGGCTGGGAGAGGTGAATGAGACATGGGCAATTTGGGCCTGTAAATATCTGTTTAGTTCCCTAGTGGGAATTGAGGACAGAATATTTGTTCCATTTAGTCCTTAGAACAAAATGTCCACGGCTGGTGCTGAAACTTTCAGCCTCTACAAGCCAGACCAAGATGAAAAGGCTGATGTGGAATGAGTTTGGCACTTCAGCCCTGGAAGTTGCTTTATTTTTTCCCAAGGGTGACTAACTCTCGGGCCCTTGGAAGGAAAGTACAGTGCAATGTGGCAAAACTGAGGAACATCGGGTCTGTGGACTTACTGATCCTACAAATTCTATTTCTAGGAACCTAGAAATAATTACTCAAGTATGTAAGCACAGCCTTAGCTAAAATGATAAACATCTAATGTCCATCACCACGGAGATAAGCTAAATTAAAAAACAAATATTTTGTAGCCACAAAAAACCATACGGTAGGTCTACATGTATTATATAGAATAAATTGGAAGATAACCTAAGTGAAAAAGAGCTAGAAACAGGATAGTAAGCATTTGTATAAAAGAATGTATGTTTATAAATATTTTATATATTCTCACTCTGCATATGCAGAAAACTTCTGAAAAATAACCAAAAAATTATTTACAATGGTTGCCTTTTAGAAGTGGGGATCGGAGTCACAGAAAGAGGGAGAGGGGTTCACATCTTCCTTTTGTGTTTAATTACTTTTCTTACTACAAGCATGTATTGATTATAAAATTTAAATTCAATTAATTGAAAAGTTGCTTTTTCTTAAGAAGAACAAGGATCTAGCAGCGTCGCCCTTAGTTCTAATTGCTCTGTCATTTGGTGACCAATGAGAACTGCTAAAACCAGGCCCAAGAGATCAGAAGTAGGCTGTACCGTTTACTAGCTGCATGACCTTGGGTAAGTCATTTATGAGTTTTTCTGTAAATGAATAAGTTGGACTAGACTGGTATATTCAAAGAAGATGCCATGTCTGCTGCCTTAGTGAAGGGTGTGGAATGCTAGGGGAGAAGCTGATGCATTCCAGATGCTGGGCACACATCTCTGCTTTAAGAATGGATTTAACCCCATCTAGTCTACCTGTATGGAGCTTTTACGGAAGTTACAGTTAAAGGACGGATCCTGAGGCTAAAATACATTGAAAAACCTAACTTCTCGTAAAGGTAATAGATCACATCCACATTGGTTACCATTTATTGAATGAATGCTTTGAATGTGTCAAGCACTGTGTTAACAACTTAATTTGTAGCATTTCTATTAATCCTTACAATAACTCAGAAGTATGTACTATTATCACCTCTATTTTGCAGTTACAGAGACACAAATAACCTCTCTTGCCCTGGCCTGTATCCCATAGCAAGAAAGCGTTGAAGCAGAGATGGAGAACAAACCCAAGAACTTGTGACTCCCAAGTCAATGTACTTAATGACTATGAGCTACCTGTCAGGCATCTGAAGAGGAGAAAGTGTGTTCCCATTTACCAACTCTTACCTAGCCCACCAGGATGCTCACTAGCTGATAAGCATGGTAAGGCATATGCTTGGCAGGTGCTGCTTACAGAGTGGTCCAGGGAGCAGCAGCATCACCTGGAAGCTTGTTAAAAATACAAAATCATAGGCCTCCCCCGGGTCAACTGATTCAGCATCTCTAGAGATGAGGTCCTGTCATCTGTATTTTCATAAGATCCCCAGGGGATTCACAGACGCCTTCAGGTATAAGAAGTTGTCTGGGGACCACTACTCAAAACTCAGTTCTAGAGCAGTGCTTTTCATCCCTGGTGAGTATTACAATTACCTGGAAAGTTCCTTAAAACTATTGATGCTTAAGCCCCACCACAGACCAATTAAACCATAGGTGTGGCCTGGAAGTGTGTATTTTTAATAGGTGTCTAAAGTTTTCCACTGTGCAGCCAAGTTGAAAACCAAACCATTTTTCTAGACCCAAAACTTCGAAGACAGTGCGTCCCAACCTCTGGTTGCACATGGGACTCACCTAGGGAGCGTTAAAAACTACTGACTCTTGGATCCCCCCAGAGATTTTGTTTTAATTGCTCTGAGGAGTGTCCTGGACTTTGGGAATTTTTTAACACTCCCCAAGCATCTTGAACATACAGCCAGGCGAGAACTACTATAAGAAGCATGGGAGGGAGGACCCAATACAAGCCTGGTTTCTGATTCTACCTGGCTCATCGTTCCACAGAGAAGCAGCAGAAGCCTTAGGTCAATGGCAAAATTGTTCCGGTGGATAAGCCATCAGCACCTGGGTACTCTGAGCAAATTCCTGGTCCTGGCAATGGCACTCTAAGACGTGTATTTGCCAACTTGACAATGTAAAGGTTCTCCTGCACGTCTTTGCTTCCTGTTGCCTCCCCTAAACCCTCCGACAGGTAAAAATGAGTATCGATGCTGCAGTATGCGAGCTTGCCACTTATTTAGCTGTAACCTTGGAAATCTGAATCATCGTTCCCAGGGAACAGCTAAAATTGCAGCCTGTTGAGAAGGAGAAGCTCAAAGCAAATAAACTCAGACCTGAAGCTCTCCTGAGAAAATTATGCCTTTCGGGGAAGAACAATGCATCATACCTTTTAATGAGCAGGAGAGATTCACTTGGGTCTCATGTTAATTTAGAGCTCATGCAAATCCCAATTGAGGAGTCAAATTTGCATTTATATAGAGGCTGAATACTCTACCAAAAGGCATCTGTCCTAAAAATTTATTTTTCTATAGGAAACTTAGTAAAGTGAAAATGACCCATCAAATCATTGGGTGAGTGTATTAGAGCCTGGGCTTCTAATGAGAGATCCAAGCTCAAGTCTGGCCTCTCCTTTTTACTAGTTGGGTAAGATATCCCATCTCTCTAAAGTATAACTTCCTCATGAGTAAAAGGGGCATAATATTTCTTTCATGGGCTGCTTGGTAATAATCAAATAGGATAATGTGCATAAAGCTCCTAACACGGTGATTCGAATGCTGTGGGCATCAAATAAATGTTTGTTTTTATCTCTTTTGTTGCCTTCTTTTCTCAAACAGACAGGAGATGAAATGGGTTTATTACCATTAATTGAAATCCATTCTGATACCACAATTGGCAGCTACTGGAAGTCACCTAGATAAATCAAAGCCAGCCTTCCACTTCTTGGTGTCCTTATAAATCCTCTAGACTCTTCATCAAATTGTGGGGACCTGGAATTGGCCACCCCAAGATATGCCTCTTTGGCATCAGGATTATTTGAGGCTGATTGATTTTGATAAACTGGGACAGGGAAGGAGGCTCTGAGGAATGGAACTTGCCCTTTGTTAGGACGCATTTACGTTTGTAAGGTAGATCTCTATCTGTAAAGGTGCCTCCCTCTCTGTACCAGGAAGAAGAAAGGAGACGACCTTCTCTCTCTAGAAACTCTTAGTCAATACCAAAGGCAAGGACTTAAATCTGCATTTTATTGTGCTTCTCTGGTAACCTCCTGTACCTGACTTCCCTCCCCCTCCCAACTTTGGCGTTTCTTTAAGGATTAAGCATCTTTCCTTAGGGAAGGAACTGATTGCTGCACTCACCTGTGACCGCCCAGCTCCAGACAATAGACTTGCCTCCGGCTACGCCCTCTGAGACAGCAGACCACCACCTGCTGTGTCCATCAAGCACTGTGCTGACAGGCCAATCTTGTGACTATTCTGGGAGGGACATTTCAATCACATGTGAAACACCCTGTTTGGGGGTATATAACCACTACGTGCACCCCACTTCTTCGGTGCCCTTTCTTCCTTCGAGAAGAAAGGCCCCGGGCCATGGTTCCTCATAAAGCTTTGTTTAATTTTCTCTTGCTATTCTGTCTCATGTGAATTTAATTCGTTCTCCGGCCAGACGAACCCCAATTTGGGAAGAGGAAATGTCTTCCTCCCCTACAAAATCAAGCAAAGGGACTAGCACGACTTATACCATGGAAAATGAGCAATAGAAATTAAAGAGTGAAGAGAGATTGAAAGCCATCCAAGAAGAAAGAAACAAGACTAAGAAATCAGAAATAAAAAACGGAATAGAACTTGAACCATGAGCTTGATCCATCCAGGCCTTCAGAAGTCTGAAGGACTTCCTCCCTTGGCTGATCTGACACCACTCCCTCCTAGACCTCCTCCTGAATGGCATCTCCTTCTCATTCTTCATCGCATGTCTTCCTCTGGCTAACCCTTGTATACAGTGTTCTCTCAGGAAGAAGAAAAGATGTTTGAAGGCAGAAATTTAGAATCTTATCCTCACCCATGATTTCAAGGATAGCATTTGAAGGATTATTCTAAAAGCCATTCTCCCCTCAATGCTCCTCTTCTGAGTTCCAAACCTGAATATCCAACTGCCTGCTGGGTATAGATACTTAGATTTCCCACGGAAATCTGAATCCAACATGTCTAAAACTTGACAAGCATTTTCCCCAAAATTTGTTGTCTTCTATAATCTATACCTCAATGAAAGATGCCTCAAATAATGCAATCATGCAAGTCAGAAACCATTCTTGACACATCATTCTTCCACATCTAATCATCAATACATCCTGATGATTTAATTTTTTTCATTAATTCATTGGATAACTCCAAGATCTGTCCACTTACTATGGGGAAGGCCAGATATCCACATATGGAAAATTAATAACAGTAAAATGTAATTTTCATTCATTTGTTCAATAAATATTAATCAGTGTTTTATTCCTTGATAGACATTGCTGTAGGTTGTCTGACAGAAAAAACAGAGACTCTGCCTTTGAGGAGTTCATAGTTTAAAATAAGAGTGAGAAAATAACATGCTCGTGTATCAATGACAAAAATCCAAAGCTTTGATAACCATAACGTAGCATAATACTTGCCAAAATAAAGTCTCACAACCTTGAACATTTTGAGAAGCCCTCAATGGGAGATAAGAATCTGAGCAGGAAACACAAGGATAAAAAAGTATATCCAGAAGCTATCACCACCATCACTTTTACCATTATTGGCTAATATTTCTTAAATACCTTACTATGTACCAGACTCTACGTCCAACACCATACATGCATTATTTTATTCATTCCTCACAAAAGTCCAGTGTGATGGAGGCTGCAGTAAAAATATTTCCATTTTGCTGACAAAGAAACTAAAGTTTACAGAGGTTGAATATTGCCTAAGGCCATACAATTGGTAAATGGCGTTAAGTTCAAACTCAGATCCATCCTTTTCACTGATATGCCACATTGAGAATGGCATGCCTAGCAGAATATAAAATAAATGCCACGGGAATGCCACAGAAGGCAGGACTCCAGCTGTGTTCTCCAGTGTGGTAGCCACTAGGCGTATAGAGTTTCCAGAGATGTGAGCTGTACACATAAGATACAGTCTACGTTTTGAAGACTTCATATAAACAAAAGAATGCAAAATATCTTAATAATGACTTTTACATTTATAACATTTTGAAATGAGAATATTTTGGATATATTGGGTTAAATGAAATATATTATTAAAATTAACATTACCTATTTCTTTTTATCTTTTTATGTGGCTATTAGAAAATTTTAAATTACATATGTGACTCGTATCTGTAGCTTGTGTTATATTTCTATTGGACAGTACTGAGCTAGAGGTGTTGAGGGGGCGGGAAGAAGACTATGAGCAGGACTGTCTGAGGAGGTGTCACAGAAGCATCCAGACCTGAGTGAGGATTCAGAAAGATGAGTCAACTTTGAATGAGTAGGAAGAGGGGGCAGACTTGTCAAGTCGAAGGAAGAGCTCAGGAGGAAAGATGGCATGATTTCTGTTGGGGAATAGTGCACAGGTCAGCAGGAGCTGCACCCTGGAGTTTGCCCAGGGTATCTGTACACAAATTAAAACTCTCATTTAGACTGATGTCTGTAAACAGGAAATAGCTTTATTGAATTCTTCATTAGATAAAATGTGAGGCCTATTGTAATTCTATTGCAAAGGGAAGTAAACTGTCAGTTTAAATAACAGTGCCATTTGGAGAACTACTATTCTGTGAAAATATTAGGGAAGGCAGGTCCTCAGAAATTCGAGATTGCAATTTGCTTATCCTTGAAATTTTCAAGTACGTGATGTCTAACTGAAAGGTAGCACTCTAATAAATCAAAGATTTTATTTCAGATGAAAGATTGTACTTCTGACTGTAAATTCTGGCCCTAAACTTGTGTTAAGGTTTCTCTTTTTATAAACATTCATCTGAATGTGTCTCCAGTGGAGATATCTATACCCTATGCTTGAGTATAGATGTGAAGTCAGGGTGACATTGTCATGGGAAAGTTCACTGGCTTTGGGGTCAAACAGATCTGCATTGCCATGGTGGTCTCCTATTTACGGGCTAGTTACTTAACCTCTCTGAACTTAAATAGCCTCATCTGTAAAATGGGGTCAATTATACCTACCTACTCTCCTACTCACAAAGAGGTGGTAAGGATTAATTTTAAAAAGGCAGGCAGTGCATTTAGCACAGTGCCAGGAACGTGGTAGAAGCTTGGTGAATGGCAGACACACCTACTCAAACCCACACACAAATGCACTCACCTACTGTAAGAAAGGCAGGCTTGAGCCAGCCCTGATGGTCTAGTGGTTGAGGTTCAGGACTCTCACTGCTTTGGTGGGCCACGTTCACTTCCTGGTCACAGAACCACACCTCCCATCTGTCAGTTGCCATACTGTGGCAGTGGCTCACATAGAAGAACTAGAAGGACTTACAACTAGATGCACAACCATGCACTGGGGCTTTGGGGAGAAGAAAAAATAATAAAAAGAGGAAAATTGGCAACAGATATTAGCTTAGGGCGAATCCTTCCTAGAAAAAGAAAGAAAGAAAGAAAGAAAGAAATGCAGGCTTGATTTTTTAATATACTGACTATGAATGCTGAATGGTCATGGGAAAGCTATGCAAACCTGTCCAAGTGACTTCCTAAGGCCTCAAGGCACTGCTGAAGACCACTCTGCTCCTGTCTGTCTTCAGGAGTCTTTGGAATACTCCATTAATGCCAATGAACTGAGAATATACTATTTGTATAATAAGCAGCAATTTTCTTTTCAAATTTTCTTAAATAAGACGGGAAAACAGTCTTCTAGACCAAGAAGTATATATCTCAAGAGACTGAGTATACATTAATGAGATCCCAAGGCTAGACTTATAGGCTTGTTATACAGCAGAATTAGTCAGAAACGGAGAAAATCTGGTCATTCTATCAACTAGAATGACTAAGTCACTTTCGGCCTTTCACACAGATACAAATAACCAAGCCAATTCTGAATTAATCATATACTCATATCTGGAAGGGTAGGCTGGATACTCCCTTTATTTTATGATATTGATTCTCAAGATACACAACAGGGCTTTGAACTGTGAGGGAGTAAGGGTTATTTTACCCATACTTGAATCCCCTACAACGATTAGCTCTAGTACCAACCAAATACTTATTGAATGAATGAATCAACGAATGAATGACTTGGATTGAAATTAACACATTTCTACATGTTTTCATGGGTAATGAGTCCATTCTGGTACAGGGTAAAAGTGTTGGACTGTCCAAGGATGCTTGGGACAGTGATGTAAAAAATTTGGTTATAATTGAAAACCCAGAGGGAACGTTTTAAAATTACAGACATCCCCACCCCTGATCCTAACTTTGTGTTTCTAAGGTGGGGAACAAAGTTATTGGTCCCAGAAAATTCTGATAATCAACAGAGTTGCTACTCACTGTCTCAGGAAAAAAGCATTGGGCGAATATAGACCCTAAGGCAAGTGAAATTCATTGAACCCTCAATCTGAATGCTGAAAATCTTCCATCCTGGGAGTAGGACAGCTAAATGAGCACTTCAACAAAGAAAGCAGATTTCAAATATTTAGGAGCAATGATAAATAACTAGTCCCAACAGAAAGAGAATGGGTATAAGTTCTTTGAATTTATTAGTCACCATAGGCTTATCAGGTGAATGTGTTTAAAGCAGTAAGGCAATGATGAGTGACGTCAGCTGAGTCATTAGTAGGGCAGGTTTTTCCTTGGTGATTTCTTTTGCCAAGTTCATAAATGGAAAGTGAGGCCTGTTGGGATAATTATAAACCAGACTGGCAACTGAGATGATTCTTTCCCAAATTTGCTTAACCAGGAAGGATGGAAAGGTACCACTATGGAAAGGTGCCAAGGAAGTCAGGAACTTCAGCCAGCATGTCCGTACTGAGTGGCAGAGCAGGGGTGTGTAAGGCTGAGTGGATCTGTGTGCATGTATTATTTCACAAATTAAGAGGCAAGGTTGAACAGTGAGGCTTCTGGTGAACATCTCAAGCTCAGAGGCTAGTGTGGAGGTGGACACGTGGTTTCACCTTCTTCACCATTATCCAAGGTGGCTTCCAGCAGCCCTCCCCGACATCAGGATGCTAGTGTTGTTATGCTTACCAGAAGCCCAGCCAATTTGAAGGAATTCAAATATAGGAAGAAAGAGATTCAACATCCACCAGAAAAGTGCTTGCTTAGGTGAGAAGGCTTGGCTCAGAACAATAGATGGATGGGGTAATCCCATTAGCTTTCATGTCTAAAAGCCTCTTGGAAAATGACAGCCTAGAAATATAAGCCAGGGAGAATTATCCGGTTGTTAACAACGATGCCTGTAGGGACATCTAATCCAAGCATAATCAGAAGAAGGCCGGCAGTATAGGCAGGGTGGCAAGGGGACTCTGCGGGAGTCGGCTGAACTGGCTTCTAGTTGGACTTCATGGATTTTACTTCCTGCTCTGCACTTTTCTGGCTGTATGAGATTGGACAAGTTAGTTAATTTTTGAGTCTGTTCCATCTGAAAAAGAGAACAACCAAAAAATCTAATTCATACAGTTGTCGTGGAGGTAATTTTTGTGAAGTGCTTAGCTGAATGCTTCCCACCTCTTAGTTCAGACATATGATCAGAGGATGTTCACCATCTGCTGGGAGCGTGCCTAAATCGCCAGGTCTGTGTTTCGGATAGGTCAATAAATGACACTTCTAAAAGCTGAGTTCCACCTCACAGGGTAACAAAGATTCAAGTTCTATTCTCCACTCATTCTTTAAAGGTTGAAATGAGGAGGAAACCTGAAAGGGCCGGCTTCATTGAGACCAGCTGATCAACTTTTTTGGCCTGAGTTTGGTCATTCATTCTCCAGGACATGTGCCACATAGCTTGTGAAGTCAGTCATTTGTGGTCCCATGAATCAATATCTAATGTGTGTCAAATGTGTCAACAAGTTAACAAAAAGACAGCAAGGCTGATTCTTTTGGCACTTGTAGTCTCTCTGGCAGCGAATTTACAAGCTAAATTGAATCATCAGCACCCAATTAAATTCCTCCTGCATCATGGCACAAAATGCTCATTTTATTTTCTTGATGAAGGAGGAGAAGTGGGGGAGGAGGGGAGAGCCATCCCATTCTCGTCCACGTATTTCCTTGAATTAGAATATGTTTCACTCTTGAATTCATCTAGTTTCTCAAGTCTAGTGAAGTAAGGAAATGTTATAATTATATTTCCTGGTCGCCTACATATTTATCTCCTTTGCTATAATCTCCGTTACTCATTACACTCCCACTGACTCTATCAAGGTTAAAAAATTTATCTGCACAGATCCCAATATCCGCTGCAGTCCCCGAGCACCCATGAGCTGGCAGCTTTCGCCCTGACTCTCATCCAGAGAGGGGGTTTATCATTTCTGGATGGGACCTGCCAATAAAATATTTAAGTCTCTGCAGTCTCAACAGCCACCACCGGAAACCCACTGTTCTGTCTAGCTGGGACAAAAAGGACAGTTCTTCCTCCTGGAAGGAGGTTGCCAAGTAATAAGCCAAACCACCCAGCTGCACTTCCGAAGTCCTACTGCTAGCACTACCGGTTGCCTGTCTCCAACCTGCTTGACAGACTCCTGGGCCAGCAGGGTTGAGAGCACCCGGCCTGCACAGGATCCAATCTCATTTCTGTCTGGATTCGGAGTCTTAGCCACAACTCCTGTTTAGAACACCAGTCTTGCCCTTTAGATTTGATGTTCAGATGAGAGTGCTCCAGACCTAAGTAAAGCCCTTCCCTCAAAGACTATGGCTCAGGATTATACTTCTAGCTGTCCCAATTTGGTCTACCTTAGGGATGGTTTCAATTTGGATTCCCCTAAATCAGACCCTGAGATAAGGATTTGGGTACAAGACAATCTCAGAAAGCACTGTGAGAGAAGGGAGGATATCCAACAAGAAAGGGTATGTTCGTGAATACGTTGCTATTGTGGACAACTTGTACTCAGTCCCACTAGACATTGCCCAAGAGATGGCATGGGGACAATTTAGAGTTGTCCTGTGGATGAGTGAAGAAGCTGGAGAATTTAGCCACAAACTTCCATCTCTCCTCACTGGTTGAGAGTCCCGTCTGCAGCAGGACTTCCCTGGGGCATCCAGCTTGCCCTACAGGCAGACTATATTCCACACCCAGAGAAGACCTTCAGACAGGGAAGCTCAGGAGACCACAGGGTGTCTGTTGGCCTTCTAATAGGCTGAGGGAACTGATGGTGTTCAGGGCAGGCTGCCCCAAGATGTGCCACTCTGGTATGCAGATTATTTCAAGCTGAAGACAATAAAGGCTCAGAAGACTCAGGAAGAACTTTACACCTTCCCCCTCCCCCCAACTCCCTAAAAGAAATGTAAAATAAAGGCCTGTCCCCAGGACAAGCCATCACCATAGAGCACTCGGGATATCGGTAGACAGGGAGGATACTTACTAAACCCACTCTTATCAAAGTTCTATTTACCAAACATTTGCTTTTCCATTTCCATGTGAGTTGCCTTCCTCCCTTCAAATCCCCAAATCACTACCCACAATGTGCTCCTTATCCAGAGCTGAAGATATTTAAACAGGCAGCCTCCACCAGATGGCTGAGTTATTCAGTTTCTCCTGAGTTTCTCCCATGTATACATGTTATTAAACTTTGTTTGATTTTCTCCTGCTAACATGCCTTTTTAATTATTTGACCAGCCATATGAACCTTAAGGAAAGGGGGAGGAATTCTCCCACTTCCCCAGCAGGACACAGCCAGGCACCAACAGTCTGCAATAAGGACATTATCCTCGCTCAAAATGAGCACAACCTAACTGGTCACCAGTTGAAGGGGTCAAATACCAAATTGGAGACAATGTTATGGTGATTCCCTTTCAAGAAAATCTCAGGCAAGAGTAACATAGATGGACGCACTGGACCAAATAAACGGGCCACAAAACCACAGTTTGGGGTTGGAGTTTATCTACTGTGGGGACAGAAAGTAATGGTTTGAGGAATTCCTAAGTGTGGAGCAGTGCACAGAACTTGTCTTCATTGTTTATTCTGCATATGTTTACAACAGCATAGGTTATTGTGTTTAATTCCCACAATGATATTGTGAAATAGACATTTGTATTCTCATTTTACAAAGGAAACTGCTGAAGTTTGGAGAATTAAGTAATTTACCAAAAGTGACACTTTAAGTCATGAAACTGGGGCTAAGACGCTCCAAAGCCCCCCTCTTTCTAGGGGGCCACATGCTTGTTGCTCCCCCTAAGGCAAGACTGGCCTACTGGTGAGGTAGGATGGATAGTGCACTGTCTACAGGGCTTTTAGGGACTCAAAAGAACACCACCCAACACCATACTTGCTACATATCTCCATTCCTGGACGGTAAATGATGCCTAAAGTTTCATGGCCATCAATTCATTCTTTTAGGGTAGGCATAAAAAGACCATATAATTTTCTTGGGAAGTATAGCAAGTAAATTCATCAGATTCTGAGCTAATGTAGGGCAAGGACCTTATGAATCATCATTTTATCTCCAGTACCTAGCACAGAGCTCAGTGTGTTAAAAAGTCCTCAATAATTATCTGTTGAATAAATGAGTAAACCTCACTGTGAATAAATTTAGCAAATAAATATATGAAAGGTATAAAGGTTAAATATAAAAACAGGAAAGAGTAAACAATGTAGGAAGAGAACTTAGAATTTTCTCCATTTCTCGTTCATTCTATTAACCCAGGAATCTATATATAAACTTTCCTTTTGTTTCCTTGATCAATATAGCTAACACTTAGCGGCTGCTTGCTACTTTCCCAAAGTCTTCCTGCTTATGGTTACCTTTTAAGGCCTTCATAGGGTGTTAGATTCCCCTCTAGACTCAACACTCCAAAGGAAGCACCTTTATCTGTTTTGTAGTCCACTGCATACTAATTTCCTACTTAGTTTTGGCTCTAACACAAAATGGGATCTTCAAAACTGAGTTGCTGATCTTTACTCTAAAGAGCATTTGAGATGGTCAGAAAATGTTCAGAGTTGCTGTTTGCTTCAGAGGTCATAATATACGACACTCAAGAAAGACTCAACTCCTACTCTTCGATTCCACATTGCAGATGTGGGGACTGGAATTGGCCACTCAAAGATATGTCTCTTTGGCATGAGGATTGTTTTGGGCTGGTTACTTTTAAAAACTGCAGACAGGGAAGAAACTCTGAAGAGTAGAATTTATTTACCCTTTGTTAAGAGACATTTACATTTGTAAAGGAAATCTCCATCTGTAAAGGTGTCTCCCTCTCTGTACCAGGAAGGAGGGATGACCTTATCTCTAGAAACTCTTATCAAGGCAGAAGGCAAGGGCTTAAATCTGCATAATCGCCTGACCCTTGTTTACTGTACTTGTCTGGTAATCTCCTGTAACTGACTCCCCCCACCCCCAACATCCTCCTTTGTCTTTAGCTGAAGATGATATTTAAGGTGGTGGCTTCAGCCGTTTTGGCGAGTAGCTCAGGTTGCCTGAGCCTCTCCCATGTATACATGTTGTAAAGCTTTGTTTAATTTTATCCTGTTATTCTGTCTCATGAATTTAATTCATTCTCTGGCCAGAAGAACCCAGAGCAGGTGGAGGAAATGTCTTCCTCCCCTACACAGAAAAGTGTTTCTGTGGTCTCTCTAAACCGGAGTCAGTATATTCTCCTTCAATATAAACTTGAAGATTATATTGCTCTTTTCCATGGGGCCTTTAGGGGAGTGTGGGGCCAGCATGGGGATAATAAAATGTCCCCAATCTCCTGTTAAAGAAAAAATTATTCATGACACTTGTTCAAACAGAAACAAACAGAAAGGCAGACATCATTCAAGACTATCACAATAGGTATAGGGACTACTGCAATGGGGTTTTGCAGTAGGGGAGAGAGATTGGGCTTTACTCTGAATAACAACAAAAGAAAGTATGAATTTATAGCCAAGGAGTAGCATTCTGTGGAAGAGGGTCAGTGGGAAAATTACTAAGAGAAAAACACCAGGGGTGAGGGGGGATTCTGGCTAAAGTGACCTAACAGACTTCTTGCTGAAGGCAGGTCAGGGGATCAGACATCACTTAGGGGATGGTAGGGGATGAGAAATTTGGTCAGATATCAAGGGTGAGCAGATATGGAGGGTGAGGGATTCTGGTTAAGCTGACCTAGCAGGATTCTGGCTAAAATGGGGCTCTTGAGGACATGCCCAAGGGTGGGACCTGGTTGGAAAAGAGCTCAGAGGAGCCCAACTAGAATTTGGTCAAGGAGAAAATCTTTGTCGTTCCCACCTCCCAGATTTGTCTTTGTCTCTTCTCCATGACCCAAAAGCCTCAGGAGTCAACAACTGCCGGGGGGTGAATTCCAAACTACAACAAATGTATCAGATTATGTTATTCCAGCCCCAATGCTTCTATGAGTCCTTCTAATTGTCAATCACAACATTACAAATAGTAAAGTAAAATAATTTTACAAATAAGGAAACTGAACCAGCAAATGGCAAAGTGGGGATTTAAACCTGACAACTGAGACTCTGAATTTGGTCCCTTTCAACTGCACCGACTGATAGGCTGTAGGAGGGTTAAAGGGTAAATATATTTAAAAAGAAAAGTAAACTCATAATTCATATACAAATATAAAATAACACAAGTCAAAATGTCAAAGTTTTTATTTTTAGTCCAGTTAATAATGAGAGAATCAGTAACTATTATAACAGGTTCAAAGGAGAAGCTGAAGGACACATTTATAGAGATTCAGGAATGTCCAAGTAAATTTTCTAATAGATGCAACACTGATCTCTTCCACAGGAAGGAAATCAAATGCATCTTCCCTGGACCAAATCTATCTGCATTTCTATGCTCAGGAGTCATTTGCATCACCATCAGATCTCTGCAGGTTAACTTCTATCTCTACAGAATTGCAAAGTAGTTGAAGACAATGAAACACCCCTATACAATCACATAACCCTGGAAGGATCCTCAGACAAGACCTAGCTTCCATCAAAAGGATTCCAAGTAGTCTTTGGCCCATTTCAAAGGCTTTTACAATTGTGTCTGTTAGTAGCATGATGTAGGATGAGATGCCTCTGAAGAACTCAGCTAAAAAGACAACCTATCTAGAAGGCCTTCCAGTTTCCTTCCGGAACTGTTCTATTTCATACCCTGCCTTAAAATGAGAATCAGGATCCCATCCCAGGGTCCAGTTCAAGGAAGTCTGTCGAAGTGGGAAAAAGACACTGTGGAAACATCTAGAAATCACGAGAACCTCAAGCTGCAGCAGTTTTTAACAGAGCAAAATCACTGTGTTCAGCTTCCACATTCTCAAAGAGCTATTGCCAAGGACTAATCACTCAGATAGAAAGGGAATGAACAACCTCCCCAGGCAGCCTGGCTTGCTGGTGTCCCTCTCACAGAAGTCCTCAAAGAACAAAAATTAACTGAGAGCAATTTCTGAATGTGAGTCAAGTATTCTGTACTTTTCCCCTTCCCTGGAGATTTGGATGTGTACATCAAATCCAAACATTTATTAAACACTCGAGGTATTCTTCAGTGGAGCAGACATGGTGGAGGGTACAGAAGGAGGAATGGGAGACGTTTGGGATCTGGCTACATATATGACAGCACAGAGCAAAAGAACACACTGCTCATCTGAGAGCAAGGTCATTTAAACTCATCTTAGGGGATGCTTAAAGGAGTGTGAGGAAAAGGAAGCCTAAGATGGAGTCAGGGAAGACTCTAGGTGGGGATGGGTAGACACCAGAGCTGGGTATTGAAGGACAGGCAAGAGTTAACCGGGTTAAGGAAGGTGGGAAAAGAGCCCTCCTTGCGTGGGGCAATGCTACCGCAGCTACAAATAACTTCCATTATAGCATAGCAACTCCCATTAATCTCCCTGGGCCCTGATGTCCTGGCTCAGAAAAAATAGCCTAATTCTCCTTTCTCCTCAATTCTTCGTGTAGACAATCACCTGAATCTTGTTCACTGCAGAGGCTGCAGCAATTAAAGGTATCAAACTACTTAGGGGAAAGGTTCATGGTGTGCCACCAGCAGGGATATAGTTGCATGATGGCTACAAGAGGATCCTGGAAAATAATCCATCCTAAATCAGAAAGGGTCAGAGAGGTTTCCAGGTCAATGGAACAGAGTCAGAGAGTGAGGCTACTGAAAATATTAGATGAGACAACACATAAAATCCTTGATCCAGGGTCTGGCACTTAGTAAGCCTTCAGGAATTGGTAGCTATGAGGCTCTCTACCTTGCTGCCTCTCTGAGTGCATCCTGGAAACGTATCCCATTTTATTCTGTGTCTTTTGGGGCAATCATGACATTCAATATCAATCATTTACTTGGTAGATCTTCTCATCTGCACTGTACAATCAGAAAACAAGAACAGAAAAAACTCGCATCAGTAAGACTAAGTCTTTCACTTAAAAACTCATTTTCAACCATCCAGAAGGTCACCAGTTAATGGTGTTCATCTCCGTATGATAAAACCACTGTAGATGGCTTCACTAATGGGATGCTTTTAAAAACGGCAGCTCCGTAAGTCTCCCAGTGCTGCATAAAGGACTTTTATGAAGCTATTGGTTTTCGGCAAATAATCATTTTAGTGATACATCCTAAGTATAATTGTAAACACTCAGTGGGGCCATTTAACCTTCACAACATGTGAGCAGAGAAAGGCAGAAAGAATTATGGGCTCCCTCAAGAGAAACCAGAAGTTACGAGAATGGGAAAGGCTTCATCTGCTGATTAAAGAGGGTCAATGGAACGGTCCATTTGGAGGCAGAGAAGCCTGGTGGTTGAAAAGACAGACTTTGGAATCCACCTCAGACTTCAGGTCTAAAGCTTTGTGAGGCTATTTCCTTTTCAATGACATAAGGATCATGTTAAAAGCCTCTCAAGATGAATGTGAGAATTGGCTTGAATAGGGCGTAAACGGAAAGCACTTGGCACATATATGATCAATAAATTGTAACTACTTTCACTGTGGTTATCGTATACATACGGTACATGCCAGACTCAGAGACTCTTTGCCATGTCCCCTTCACAGCCATTGAGTCACTGAGCTATTCTTTCTTCTCCTGGAGAATCAGAGCAGCCAGGAGTCTCCCAGGGAAAGCTTTGTTCTCCAGAAGATAATCGAGAGCACTAAGTGTAAACTAAAAAGAAGATTTTTCTCTGGACTTACATATGGTTATTTTACCTTAGGTCTGCTTGCATGAGCATTTTATAAACAAGATCTATGGCTCAAGGGCTCAAGCACGAGCTAGGAAGCAGAGAGTTCCCCTCCAGCGTGTGTTCTCCACACTTATTTCTCAGCACTCCATCTGGAGAGGAGTTTGGAAATTTCCATTATGCCACCTGGAATCTGTTTTGCCACAGGGAAAAAAAAGTGTAGTTTATTTGAGATGATGGTGTGCAATCCTTTTTTTATTTTTTAAATAAGACAGGCTCCTGAGGTGAGAATAACAAAAAAATAAATCTTCAAAAACAAAGTTCAGACACCACCTTCCAGGATATGTAGTAATCGGTACAGACACACACCTCCACACACACCTGCAGACTACAGCATCAATGCTTGACATCACAGCCAGGAATGAGGGTTTTGGAGTTTGTGCGTGTGTGTGTCTTGCTTTTTTTTTTTTTTTTTTTTTTTGATGATGATGCAGATGAGCTAGCTAGTGAAAGGGTGCTTGGGGAAAAAAAATAGGAAAGATGAGATGATTCTCACTCCATCTATATTTCAAAGTAAATCCCCAGGCAAAATGAATCAGCTCTTCAAAGATGTTTTCCGTCAAAGAAACTTCTGAGAGTCCATGACAGGTTTCACTGCGGAATCCCAAATAGATTGATTAACTACCTTACTAGAACTTTGTAGTCAGCTCTCTTCCAATAATTGAGCCTTTATGCTCCTGCTAATAAACTTTGAAAATCAGTTTTAGAATACGAGGCATCCTTAAGCTGACAATACCCTCAGAATTCACCTGTCTAAACCCCTCATTTTACGCATGAGGGACTAAATTCTTATTGGTCAAAACATAAATGACAAAAACTCCCAGCTCAGACTGGCTTAAAGCAAAATGGAAACTTTTATTTAAGTAACTGACAAGTCCAAGGGTAGTGCAAGCTTTCAATATGGATAGCTCAAAGTGCTTAAGCACCGTGACCTGGCATTTATCTGTCTCAATCCTTCATTCTATTTGTCTCTTGTATTGTCTTAGTTTGGGATGAGAGTCTCTCTGAGGAAACAAAGATGGCTGGCATGACCTCCACCTTACATCTAGAAAGGCTAGCACCCCAACAGGAAGAGAGCGTTCTTCCCTAGAATTCTAGCAAAAACCATAGACTTCACACTCATTGGCCAACTTGAGTCATGTATCCACATGCTCATGTACTTGATGGGGATGTGACATGCTAGTGGCCAGACCTGGACCCCATGCCCACCCCAAAATCATGGGCCAGAGAGAGGAAGTAAATCACCAAAGGAAAATAAGCCTACTCTCCCCCTAGAAGACAGATGAGTAGACATTAGGCAAGATCAACAGATGTTTATTGCAGGCATTGAGAAGGGCTGTAACTTACCCCAAACAACATACAGTTAATGGAACACAGATCTCCTGCATCGTGCTGTGTTGAGTTTTGATCCACTAGGGTCAGGGGAACTATTATTAAGAGGAGCCAGGAAATGGCTTGGTTTTGAGTCAGCAGATTCATATGAGGTTACTGTTCACAGTGTACAAGTACACATTGTCAACTGAGAAAATAACAACAAAAGCTACTATGAATTCAGCAACAACTTTAACACAATTATTAATCACAAAGACATCTATGTACATTTAAAAGATAGCCTTTCAAGTATGTGCCAGACATTCTACTTAGTCTACAGACAATTCTTGCACACATGGGTTCACAGACTCTTTGTAATAACCATTAAACACCTCACTGGGTTCACTGCTCAGAGAGTTACTGACAATTGTTGTTCTAATCCTAGCCTTGCCAGAAAAGAAAGCAGTGTTTTTGTCAAAACTCAAGTATCAGTCACCATCAGAGACCACTCCGTGGAGGAGATAGAATTTGAGTGCCACGGGAAAAGCATGAATGGAGCACTGAGAAGGAAGAAGGCCACCTTTCATTTGGTGGGAACAGCAGGAGTAGAGAAGATCGGGAGACCAGCCTGAGTGGAGTAGAGATTTGGGCTGGGGAGCAGTGATGGACCAGCTTTTGGAGAGCCAGAAAGTCAGCTTCTGTTTCCGTATGTCTACTGACTGTATATCTTGATTCAGTACTCAATGTGGGGGTGGTTAGAGGTTCTTAAACTGGCAGATATTAGAATGAATGGAGTGATAAGCTACAAAGTTAATCTTTCGTTCTGTAAGGAAACTAGTTTTCCTGATCTGTAGTGTTTGTGGAATTATAAGAAATAAATTTCAAAGTATCAGTCTTAGAATGAAGATAAGCCATTTCAGGCCCCACTGAACCTCCACTGTGTTATGAGCGGAGAACCAGCCTTCTGGATACCATTTTACATAGGAGGGGAATGGAGGCTCAGAGTGGGAAATGCTGCTCATGGCCCTACACTTATTCTGCTGAGGGGAACTTCCT
The DNA here is from genome assembly GCF_021613505.1 of Equus quagga. Classification (NCBI taxonomy): domain Eukaryota; kingdom Metazoa; phylum Chordata; class Mammalia; order Perissodactyla; family Equidae; genus Equus; species Equus quagga. The sequence goes on from NC_060268.1 coordinate 165,449,542, forward strand.
GGTACTGGGTAATGAAGCCAACAAGAATTTGTTATTTAATATGGTCTTCACATTGTCAAAACTATTTACTGACCTCAAGGGACCTATAGGATGTTGGTACCATGTCTTTTGATAAGACATATGACCAACATCTGTTCTGCTACTCTTTGTCCTGACTCTTTCAATGGTCCACCATTGGGCTATACACCAGGCTGTTGGAAAGGCCTAAGCTCTTTATCTTGAGGAAAGATAGGGAAAATAAAGTGAAGTAAAACCAAAGTTGATGTAGCGAGAGACCATGCTAGAAACATTCTCATTCATTTTCTCATTTAACCCTCCCAAATACACTGCATGCTAGGTGTTATTCCTTCATCTGAACAGAATGAGGCTCAGAGAGGCTAAGTGACTTATTTAAGGACACAGGGCTTGCAGTAGCCTAATTGAAAGTCAAATCAAGGTCTGGGTGCAAAGTCCATGCACTTTCCACTACATTATACAATTTTCACAAATCAGGGCAGGGGGTACCAGGAGTGGCAAAATGGTTTTATCTATCATTCCTCCATGCTCATTAAAGTGAGAAATACCTGGGACCTCAAATAATTAGAGAACCCGACTCTGCTCACCTCTCACTTCTTAGACTTATTCCCCCAACTGTAGATAATCAATCATCAATGCATTTCCCTCCAGCCAATTTCATTTTGAGCTTACTCATTGAGTCCCTATATTGTGCTGGCCTCTAACGTACTTAATTCCATTTCATTCCCACAAAAACTAAATTAAGTGAGTACCATTTGTCCTCATTTAACATATGGGAAATCTAAGGCACAAAGAAGTGGAGCAACTTGCCCTAGGTCACACAACAAGAAATCTGACAAAGATGGAATTCCTACCCGAGTCTGGCCCAAACCCAAGCTCCCCTCTGAATGGCAGGCACTCAGCCATGCCTAGCACTTGTTGGCACTCTAACCACCAGCCATTTTTGTCCAAAATCGCTTGCCACAGAGATTTTCAATTATGCTGTGAAGGGTCACTGCTAGTTGATCATTCAGAAGCCTCCTCATTCAATTGTGAACTTTCCCAAAGGGGTGGAGACTCCAATAGGGTTCCTTCCTGCTCAAGGTACCAGCTGCCAAGCAGCAATTGGGTGTTCCCTACAAGGCTGAGTGGTGTTGAAGCTGCCAGTTGTCATTAAACTGTCAAATCCTTTCCTGGAGCCCCAGCCGCCTGACAAGCTAATTGTCAGGTGTTGAAATCAATAAGTTTCAAAAGGTTTCACAATTAACCCCCCTCTGCCTCTCGCAGTGTTACTGCTCTTTCAGCAGAGGCTATCCTCACTCTACTTCTGCAGCTCAAAATCTGCCTGTGCCGCTGGCCTTCAAATCCAGGGAGCCCACATCCATTCAGCATGGTCAGTGCAAAGCATAATCAGGAGGTGAATTAACTTCAACAAACACATGCATTGCACCTTCCAAAGACAAAGGCATTGTTGATTATCCTCTGGGTTATTGGCCATGGAACAATGAACCTCCATTATCATTAGAACACAAAGCAAAAAACAAAAAAATTAAATCATAGTACATATTCCCAAATATCTCAATTCCCTTATTTGAGGCTGAAAGTTTTAGAAATACTCTTCTCTAATTAATCGAAAAAATTTAACATTCACAGATAAAGTTATAACATAAAAAACTGCATTTATTAGAGTTATCTAAATTATAAGCCAACCCTGTGAGGAACATAAGGTGGTGTTTTTAGCTCAAGGTAATATAAGCAGTGATTATCAGAATGTGAAATAAAAAATGATTTTCTTGACTCCTCTTTCAGTGCTCTTTCCATTGGGCAAGATTGCCTTCAACTATTCTCCAGGGAGAGTGGAGGGTGATCCATTGAAGCTCAAGGAGTTGGAGCTCAGGAATTGAAGAGAAGATAAAAAAACATCTCCAGAGAGAATTCTGACCTCCTACAAATCTAGTCCTGCCTCCCTGGCCAATCTTGCAATTTTAAAAAACATTTATAAATTATCTATCATGAGCCAGGAGAGTCCCAGATGCTATAAACACAGGGTTTAACAGAACTGTCTTTGGAGGCTCGCAAGCCAGTTGTTCAACAATGATCTACAGAAATACTCGCTATGAGAGAAGAACGTGCAATTCCTATGGAAACTCAAAGGAAGGAAAACAGGGAAGACAGGGAAGAAAGGCATCCCAGATAAAAGAAAAGTATGTTCAAAAGGTATGTACATTTGGGGAACTGTACCCTATTTGGTGTGACTGGAATGAAGCTAGAAATGTAGGTAGGAACAAGATCCTGAAGGATCTTGAATGTCATGACAAAGGATTTAAACATTATTCTTAAGGCATGGGCAACCAATGAAGGAATTTCAGTCACTGAAGACATGTGAAATTATTTAACATCAGTCCCTCTGATGGCAGTGGGCAGAATGGATGGGGCAAGAATAGAGGTGGGAAAACCAGTTAGGAAGATATCGAAATTACTTGGATTTGTTTTTAAATAGCGTGAACCTGAAGTGTCCACAGTGGGAGATAGATGACAAAGACTGGGTTGAGAGGTGTTTAAGAGATTGAATTAAGAGGAACTCATGATAGATGAAAAAATAGGGGTTGAAAAGATGAAAGGTCCATGATGACCCCCAAGTTTCTGATTTCAGTGATTGGAAGGAGTCAAGCACTCGCGAGGAAAGAGCAGAGTAGAGGGAGATGAAGAGTAAACTTTTAAACGTGTCAAGTCGTGAATTCTCAGACAGAGATGTTCAGAAGATCTATGGATAGACAAGCCTGGATTTCTAGAGGGAGGTCAGGGGTGAAGTTAAGGATCAGAAAATTCTCAGTATGTAGTCAGTAGTTGAAGCCAAAGGCAAAGATCACAGTACCCACTGGGAGAGGCCAGGAGTGAAGAGACGAAACCCTGGGATGTACCAACACCCATCAGGCAGAGGTCTTACAAATCAAGGACAGAGAGAGGTCAGGAAGGAGGGAAGGTCAACAGTGAGCTGAAAGGTGAGTATTTCATTTAGCACCAGAAAACTGCTGCTGAACTTTAACAAGCTCCTCTGCCACTGGTTAAATGTGAGAGGAAATAGTAGGAATGGCTTTTCTTTTTTTTTCTTGGAAGCAGGTTATTTCTTTTTACAGAGGCAAAGGGTTTCGACTGTTGATATACAAACACATCTATTCACATCTCACTGTAAGTCAGGTCAAGAATCGCTGGTGGGGAACATGACACCTGGGTCTAACCTGGATCATCCTTTCCTCTCTCTGAGCTTCGTGTGTTTCCTGTAATTAACTCTCTCTTTCCTACATACTCAATTGGAATGCCACTTAAAAAAAAAAGGAGTGCCCAAATATAAGCTGAAGCCCTATATGGTCCTGTCTAGAGATGGTGTTGCATTCAAAGAAACACGGACCTGTTGGTATAATAATTTCAATATCTTCCTAACTGGTTTTCCCACCTCTATTCTTGCCCTATCCATTCTGCCCTCTGCCGTCAGAGGGACTGATGTCAAATAATCTCAAATTTCTTCACTGACTGAAATATACCTGTTGGTATATTTATGGTGTATATATGGTATATATACACCATAAATATTTTGAGTCGTTCCAATTACTACTTTGAGAACATGAAAGGGAATCAAATTTGTAATACGCACCCAACCTCCTTAATGCTTTCCCAACCCTCTTCCTTTCTCACACCTCAGGAGCTCCTTCAGAGCCTCACAATCTTAATCCTACAATTTCCTCTTGCACCTCCAAAGTTTCTGAGGCCCCAGAATCTGTGTTACTTTTCCCACTGTCCCTTTATCCTATGAACTAGCTATACAGGCAGAACTCCCATCATAAAGAGAGAGAGAGAGGAGCTGAATAAGCAAACACTGTTCCCCTGAAAGCCAGCAGTGAGAAGTTCAGCAAAGGCTGGGAAATGCACATTTTAATAAATTTTGTCCCAGCTACATCTAGCACTTTAATCTCTTCCAAACACTTATGTTCGTACTCTCCTATGCTCCTCATACCACTCCTTCTGTGAGATTGGTAGAACTGATTTCAATATCTTTGAAAACAGAGACCAAGATAATAAATCCCCTGTCTGTATTCACCAGTCACGCCAGAGCCAAACTGGACCTTCAGCAAGGTCTCCTGACTCCCGCCCTGAAGTGTCAGCCCAGCCACCTCTCCCTCCCCAAGCACCACATGGCTCAGCCTCAGCAGACACTCCCTGCCTGTGCTGTGGCTGATGAGAATGAATTTGGGAGTGTGGAGCCATTTATGAAACCCAGCATCTTAAGTACACTTCATCGTAGGTGAGGAAAATAATTTTCTCTCTTCCCTTCTGAGTCCTAGCCAAGACCCCTGTAATAAAAGACATATTAACAAGAGAAAAATAATTAACATGTGTATCTCATATACACATAGGAGATACCCAGGAAGAAATGGGTAACTCAAAGAGATGAGTTAGAATCCAGGCTTAAATACCATTGTAAGAGGGAAAGGAGACAGGGAATGCAGGCATCTTAGAGGAGAGTAAATGATTTTCAGGAAAGATGAATAGGTCCTTAGAAGAATAGATGGTAAATACAATAGTTTGTGACAAAGTTTGTCTGGGGGTAGTGTCAACTTCGAGTCTCCTCTCCTGCGATAAAAGTCAGTCTTCTCTGGTTGGTGACTCTCTGGCGGAGGGCATTTAGGACAACTGAGTTCCTTTTGGAGGATCTGTCTTTAGGCAGCTAAGAGGAGCTCAGAGAAGGCCTCTCTCTGCATTTGCTGTATTTCAAGTGTCTACAGCTCAAAATAATCATATGCTAAAGTGGCATTTTGAGGGTGGCATACGCTGCCACCCTTCTTCATGCGTAAATGAAGAAACTCAATTCTATGGAAGAAGAGAATGGGGAGAAATGAACTCCATTTTCTCAAATTTTTTCTACAGCTATAATCCAGGCACCTCCCATGGACCCAACCAGTGACCTGAACATCATATCATTTATTTTCTGCTTGCATTTTGCATGCCTACAATTTTTGTTGAAATACCATTTCATCCTGCTGCCTGACAGACAGCTCCCCCTCAGCTCCATCATCTGCCAGATGCACAAAATCTGGAAGGAAACGCTAGAAACCTAGACCCCCTTTCAAATATATTTACGTATGAATTATTCAGAAATCCTCTATTACTGAGCAGTATTTTGGTGGCAATTTTGTCCATCCTGCACCGTTCCTTACAGTAGTAAACAAAATTCATCTACTACAGGATATCTTATTTCATCTATTCCTCCTTTTCAAACTACTTTAATTGAGAGAGAGGTGAGTCAGAAAAAAGAACTAATTTTTCAGGGAAGAAAATCATCTATCTAACATCAGATAGCAGTTTCTATGACATTGTGCTCAGACGAAGGGAGGGAATAAACAGCAACTTTAGCAACAGCAGCTCTTCACATGATACTCTGGCAGCAACCTGGTCTCCTTCCCGGCCAGCAAAGTCAGGGACTTCAGTTGAAAATAAGTGTTGGAGCCCTGGTTGTTCTCCACATCTTGGGGAAATATCACTGCAAAATTGAAAATACTATTGGCACCAGGTGCATGCTAAGAATGTAAGTGGTGCTGTTAATTTACTCTAATGAATTAATTACAGTAATGCCCTGATCTACAGGGAATTTCCCTAGAAAGAGAAATGGAATGATAAAAGACAGCTCTAACGTGGCTTCCTGACTCACAATGGAGGAAGTTCACTCCAGAAGGGCTGCTCCGGGAAATCTAGGGCAAGAGAGGACAATGAATGAAACCCCCCAGAAGGATCCACTGTACCAGTGGTTCTCAGCAAGCGCCAGAACATGCCGAGGGCTTGTTAGAACACACCCTGCTGGGCCCTCCCCTCAGAGTTTCTGATTGTTTCTAACAAGTTCTCAGGTGATGCTGATGCTGCTGGTCCAGGCACCACATTTAAGGACTACGGACCTATGGGCCGGCCTGGTGGTGCAGAAGTTAAGTGTGCACGTTCCGCTTCAGTGGCCTGGAGTTCTCCGGTTCGGATCCCAGGTGCGGACATGGCACCACTTGGTCAAGCCATGCTGTGGTAGGCATCCCACATATAAAGTAGAGGAAGATGGGCACGGATGTTGGCTCAGGGCCAGTCTTCCTCAGCAAAAAGAGGAGGATTGGCAGTAGATGTTAGCTCAGGGCTAAACTTCCTCCAAAAAAAAAAAAAGAACTATGGGCCTAGACCAAATGACCCACAGAATAGGAGGCAGAGTGAGCTCTGGAATCAGCCAGACCTGGGTGTAACTTACAGCTCAGCTAACCAATTGCAAGATCCTGTGGAAGCGCCTTAACCACTCTAAGAGACACACATAACTCATTGTGGATGGGTGACAACAACCACTCTCCATGCTGCTGTGAAGAAGAGGGGCATGCAGTCTGACACAATGTGTGACCTTAGCAGGCTCCGCAGAGATGGTGACTGGCCGCAGAAGCAGCAGCCGCAAAGGCACATCTTTCCTGTATGCTCCGTCATCGGTTCATCAGGGCAAAACCAGACAGAGACACAAGTTTACCTTGGCTGTGTCCCCTCCGTTTGGGTCCACTTTTTTAAAAAGCCCTGTTCTTAAGTAAAGACCAGCATACCACTAGGACAAACTACAACGTATAATAATACTGACAATAACTGACAGCTAGTGAGCCCTTCCAAGATGCTGGGCGCCATGCCGAGAGACATATCACATTTATGTTTAAACCTCATAACAACCGTAGGATGAGGTAGGAAGCATCATCATTCCCACAACATGGTAACAGAGGGGAAACTGAGCCTCAAATAGGATTAGTAATTTGCCCAGGGTTAGCCCACCAGTAAGTGGCAGACCTGGGACTTGAACCCGGATTGGTCTAACTCCAGAGCGCAGGTGCTAGCCACTGTGCTGGGGGCTTACCTACAACAGTGACAGTGATGATATTTGGCTTCTCCACAGTGTTTTCCAGCTAATAGGACACTCTTCTCTTGGCTGTCCTCCCACAGCCCTGGGAAATAAGCAAGCTAAGCATTTCTTGGTCCAGCTTGCAGAGGGGGCTAATGGGGTCATGACTGGCGCTCAGAGCTTCACGCGCTGACACACTCAGTGAGCTGTCTGTTCATTACACGCGGACAAGCCCTGCTGTCATTATTTATTACGGATCTACCTTCTCAGGAAGGAGCAGCTGGTGGCTCGTAGGTGGTGGTGGTAAGTGCTGGTCCCTGTCTTCATAGGGAAAGACAGTGGAGGGGTCCAGCTTCAGCAGCAGGGTCCATGAGAAAGCTGGACTGGAGATAAGAGACATTGTTTGAGTCCTGACTTTTGCTCCTTACTTGCTGTGTGCCTGTGAAGAAATCATTTAATATCTCTGAGTAACCCGATAAAATCCTCAACAGCTCAGTGCTTACTTGAATAACAAAAGATCTAAGAGGAAAAGGAAAGTCATAAAAACGATGTGATAAAACCCCACTGACCACCCACCCCTCATACCAGTTTAGGAATTTACTCACATATTTTACAACAAATGGTGGTACTTTCTATTCTTTCAGATCAGGAATAGATTAAAAAGTGATACAGCTCAGAAGTAGTAATAGTTATTAAGAGAAGGGATCGAAATAACATTTATGAGGACCTACTGTGTACTGGGCACTCTGATAGGGGACTTCCAATTCATTTGTATGTTTAGTTTTATCCTTTTAAAGCACTGTGGGAGTGGTGTAAATGTTCTGTTCTTCCAGTTGAGCTTACAAAAGTGAAGTTACTATGGGGCCCAAGGCAGGCCACCCCAAAATATCCCACAATGGCATGCTGATTTTTTTTTAATTAAAGTTACTTGAGAAGCAGCTGATGCAAATAGGGCATTTTAACCCTCTTTGTTCCCCCTGAAAGCAGGAAATAAATCTTCCATGTGAAAAGTAACTTCCCCTCACCAGGAAACAGAGAGACATCCTCATCCCCAGAGCGAAGGAATTCAGGGCTGAGAAGCCTGTACAAATAAACCTTGTTACTTTTTAAATTTACTACCCCAAATCCAAACTCTGCTTAAATTCCTTAGTAATTAATCACCCAAACCTAAGTATCTTTGTCTTGTTAAATCCTCACAAATGTATTGTTCGTGCATAAAGATATAAAAGCTGCCTTTTTGGCCACTCTCTGAGCATGATTTTTATGATCTCCAGTGCAGACACATTAAATTGCTTTTTCTCCTGTTAATCAGTCTTGTGTCAATTTTATTATTAGTCCAGCCTTAAGAACTCAAGAGGGGTAAGGAGAAAATTTCCCCTCTCTAGCATTGCCCACCTAGACACAAACCTAGCGCTGTTTGCTTCCAATGCCCTCTCTCTCCACGATAAACCCCATAGAGGTTGGGAGATAAAGGAGCCTGGCATTTTTCCTACCATGGATGTGCTGTAGCTGGCCCTACCTGCTCTGCAGGGCCTGTTGTACACATCTATTCCCGATTCTCCTTTCAGTGACTTCACATTGATAGCTTAACACCAGCCATGCTGGGAGCATTTGCACCATGAAAATCAGCAAATGCTACAAAGCAGGGCGTCCCCTCCCACTCAAGAGAGCCAGTTGACTTGCAACTAGTGCCCCATCCCCTCATCCTCACATGAGCTGGGGAAGTCAGAGCATATACTTGTTTTCAGTCAAGGTTGATCTACCAGGCCATAGCGAAGTTACAGGGTACTGAACCACTACTTAATATTTCTGGAAAGAAAAACAAAGTTGCTTTGATCAAAAATTGTCTTGACTTCAAAAGAGCCTTTGTTCCTTTTCCTTCTTCACTCGATGGATGGTATTCATTATCCCCAGAGCCCAAGCAAAGCATGAGTGTTCCAAAGACATTGTTCCACTGGTTCCATTTGGCCTCTTCCGATCCCACAATGAGAGCTGAATATCAGCCCAGGAACATAAAAGTGTCAGCAGTGTCCTCTTCTCCATCCCAGAATTAGGACTCAATAAAGTGAGTCCATGAAAATGTCAAGCAGCGAAGACAAAAAGAGGCATCTTCACTTAAACTCCAGGATGTTCCTTCCAGGCATTGTAAAGAGCCCCTTCTCTCTGGGCTCGTGAAAATAAAGCGATCTTTTCTATGTTGATGCTGAAAGACTTCATGTTTCATTCTGCGTTTGGAAGCAGGAAAACTCCTAGGTCGGTCCCTCTCCCTCTCCTGAGGGCTCCATTTCCTTCTCAGTAGGACGATTAAACTAATCAAAAGTGGGCTTTACTTTCTCTTGCCTTTAAATTGCCCTTCACTCTGCATGCTGCCTGGTGCTCATTAGGAGCTTCGCATCTTATGCCTCTTTCTTAGACCTTCACAGATACTAGGATACAAGAAATTCTGCTAACAGCCTCTTTTGCAATTCTACAAGAGCAAAAAATAGCTGCCCTTTACGTTGCTTCATTTGATAAAAAAATAAATGAAAGTTTAAAGACAATAACAACAGAACCCTGCCTCTTGTCTGTCCCACCTTCAGGTAGAAGACATCTTATTCTGGAGACGAGTTCCTTCACCTCGCTCTCTTCTCACTCTTTTCAAGGATCACTTATTTTTTCTGCTTACTAATTAGCTCTACACTCACTATAGTCTTGAAATCTCATTGTCCTGTCGAGGAGACAGGTGATCACAGCTCAAGCTCTGAGTGGCCCAGGTGGCTGCATGCTGTGAAGCAAAGAAACTTGAGCACAAGCTGAGCCTGGGGACAAATGCCAACTAGGAGCCCGTGGCTCCTGCGGGCAGACAGGAACTCTTCCATTGCGATATGAACCCACACCTGGAGTGTGGGGACTTCATTTTTTAGTGAAATGCAGATAAGAGAGATACACTTTGGAAATGGAACCTGATTTCAGTTCCCTAGTCTAACTTTTCAATGAAAGTTTGCTTTTCACTAAGCAAACAATTATTTTTTTGAAGGAAAAAATTCCTCATGAACAGAGCACACTGCTAGAGGACATAGAAGATAAAGAGTTAAAAAATGAGAAGGAATCACCCCCAAAGAGAACAAACAAAAGCAGAATCACTGAGGGTGGAGCCCAGGCGTCCTGCTTTTTTATTTTTATTTTTTAATTATTTTATTGAAGTCACATTGGTTTATAATATTGTGTAAATTTCAGGAGTACAACATTATATTCCAACTTGAGTATAGACTGCGTGCTCACCACCAAAAGTCTACTTTCCATCCATCACCATACGCATGCCCCTCTACCCCTTTCTCCCTCCCCGCACCAGCTTCCTCTCCAATAACCACAATCTGCTCTCTTTATCGGTGTGTTTGTTTGTTTGTTTCTCTTCTACATATGAGTAAAATCATATGGCATTTGTCTTTGTCTGACGTATTTCACCTAGCATAATGCCCTCAAGGTCCATCCATGTTGTCACAAATGTAACATAAGACCTGAAACCATAAAACTCCTAGAAGAAAACATAGGCAGTACCCTCACTGAAGTCTGTCTTAGTAGCATCTTTTTGAATATCATGTCTCCTCAGGCAGGGGAAACAAAAGAAAAAATAAACAAATGGGACCACATCAAACTAAAAATCTTCTGCAATGATAAAGGAAACCATCAACAAAATGAAAAGACAACCAACCAAGTGGGAGAAAATATTTGCAAATCACATATCCAATAAGGGCTTAATTTCCAAAATATATAAAGAACTCATACAACTCAACAACAACAAAAAAGAACAACCTGATCAAAAAACGGGCAGAGGATCTGAACATTTTTCCAAAGAAGACATACAGATGGCCAACAGGCACATGGAAAGATGTTCAACATCAGAAATTATTATGGAAATGTAAATCAAAACTATAATGTGATATCACCTCACACCCATCAGAATGGCTATTATTAAAAAGACAACAAATAACAAGTGTCAGAGAGGATGTGGAGAAAAGGGAGCGCTCATACACTGCTGGTGGGAATGCAAACTGGTGCAGCCACTGTGGAAAACAGTATGGAGATTTCTCAAAAAATTAAAAATAGAACCACCATTTCATCCAGCTATTCCACTTCTGAGTATTTTTCCAAAGAAAATGAAAACACTAATTTGAAAAGATATATGTACCCCTATGTTCATTGCAGCATTATTTGCAACAGCCAAGACTTGGGAGCAACCCAAGTGCCCATCAATGGATAAATGGATAAAGAGGATGTGGCATACGTATGTAATGGAATATGCATTGTTTTTTTTAAGTTCACCAAGTGTATCAGGCAGCGTTCTCCAAAGAAACAGAACAAATAGGATATATCTGAATCTATAGAGAGAGATTTATTTTAAGGAATTGGCTCACAAGATTGTGGGAGCTGGCAAGCCTGAAATCAGGGTAGTCTGGCAGGCTGGCAGGCTGGAAATTCAGGTAAGATTTGATGTTGCAGTCTTGAGTACAAAATCTGTAGGGCAAGTCAGCGAGTAGGAAACTCAGGCAGGACTTCTTTGTTACAGTCTTGAGGCAGAATTTTTTCTCTGGTAAATGTCAGTTTTTGCTCTTAAGACCTGCAACTGTTTGGATGAGGCCCACCCACAGTTTAGAAGACAATCTGTTGTACTTAAAGTGACCTGATTGTAAATATTAACGCATCTACAAAATACCTTTGCAGCAATATCTAGACTGTTTGATCGAACAACTGAGCTCCACAGCCTAATCAAGTTGACACATAAAATTAATCATCACACCAACAGATTCTATTAGCCAGCCAAAGTTGAGAACCATTGACTTAAAATAAAATTATTTTGGAGGTAAAGATTTCTAAGAAATTGGATAACCTAGACCATTCATCAAAATAAAAATTTGTTTCCCTTTCCTCTTTCAACTAAAATGTACAGTCAGAACCACATAACATTTCAGTCAATGACAGACCACATACACAATGGTGGTCCCAAAAGATTAGTACATATAGGCTATATGTATAGTAGGCTATGCCATCTAGGTTTTTGTAAGTTTACTCTATGATGTTCACTTAATGACAAAATCGCCTAACAATGCATTCTCAGAACGTACCCCTGTTGTTATGTGACACATGGCTGTACTCCCTGAGTACCCACCTTGTGACAGGCCCTGCTCTGAACATCCTGTGGATGGGTCAAGTGTAATACTGCCCTCAAAGCATCCATATCCTAGTAAGAGAGGACAAAGGCCAACTGCTTATGCCAACAGCTCTTAAGTGCATTAAACTTATTGCCTCACTTTATCTTCTCCAGCGATTGCTTCTAACTATTTCCACTCCCCTGAGTTCTCCACCCCATCCTCACTTCCTTCGCTGACATCAGATAAGCTTATCTCCTGTCTTGTGGAAAAGATGGAGGCAAACAAAGATGAAGTGCTTTCACTCCAAAAACTTTCAATATGATCTATTGATGGGAGCCATTTATTGGGCACTCTACATTAAGATTAATTATGCCCAAAGAAGGAATTGGTTGGGATACTGCTTCTCTTGGCTGTGATCATGGTGTTCTCTGTCAGTTATCCCAATCAGTTCAGAGATCCCGCCTCATCTTACGGATATGTTGCCAAATAGGGGTATGGATTGTCCCTACTCAGTTTAGCAATATGTGAATCGTATTTCCCCAATTGAGTGATTACCTCAGGAAGTGTTTCCACATATCCAAATTTATAGTTTCTAGTGGATTGAGAATTATAATTCTAAATGGTCTCTGAAACTCATGCATTAATTGTAATCTAGGAAGATGCTGCTGAATCTCCAGTCAGTAGCAGGCAGGAAATGTCTAGGATTGTTTGTCATTTCAACTGTGGCAATAGAAGTAATGGGAAAAGAATCAAACCTTCAAAGAGATATACTTAGAAGCAACTGAATAACGGAATACTAAAAACTACATGCATAAATTTTATGACATAGACAAATGGATGAATTTCTCATAAACTACTACAACTCATTCAATATGAAATAATTTAATTATCCCTATATCTATTAAAGAAATTGAACTCATATTTTTAAAACTCCCAAAAAAGAAATCTCCAAAGCAAAACCGTTTCACTAGAGAATTCTATCCAACATTTAGAGAAGAATTAACAATAATTCTACACAATCTCTTCCAGAAAATAGAAGAGGATGGAACACTTCACAGTTCATTTTATAATATATATAACATGAAAAATGAAAACTACACCAAATATTTCTCATGAATATAGATATAAAAATCCATAACAAAATATTAGGAAATAAAATTCATCAATATATAAAAAGAATTATACACTGTTACCACATGGGGTTTATTTCAGGGATACAATATCCAAGAAATCAGTCAATGTGAACTACCATATTAACAGACTAAGGAAGAAAAATCATGTGATCATATTAATTTATGAAAAAAATTGACAAAATTCAACATCCTTTCATAATAGAAACTCTCAGAAAAATAGGAATAGAGGGAAACTTCCTCCATTTTGTAAAAAACATCTCCCAAAAAATTACAGCTAGAATTATATTTAAAAATGGAAAACTGAATGATTTTCCCCCTAAGATTTGGAACAAGGCACGTATATCCTTTCCTACCACTCTTATTCAATATAGTGCTGGAAGTTCTAGACAGTACAATTAGACAAGAGGGAAATAAAAGGCATACAGATTGGAAAGGAAGAAATAAAACTGACCCCATTTGGAGATAGCATGATTGCCTGTCTAGAAAATCCTATGAAATCCACACAAAAAAAAACTAGAAATAATAAGTGAATTCAGCAAGGCCACAGGATGCAAGATAAACACACGGAAATCAATTGTATTTCCATACAATTGTGGATACGTAGACACCATAACTAAAAATACCATATTTTTTACAATTGCCAAAAGAATGAAATACCTAGTTATAAATCTAACAAAACATGTACAGGACTTATGTGCTGAATACAATGCAACATTGATGAAATAAAACAAAGAAAATGAAAATCAGTGAAGAAACATACCATGATCACAGATTGAAAAACTCAACATTGTAAAAATTGTCTCTGTAAAAATGTCACAACATAGCTTGATGAGCGGTGTGTTTTAGTGGTTAAGTTCAACACACTCCACTTTGGATCCCCAGGCATGGACCTACACCACTTATTGGCAGCCATGCTGTGGCAGCAACCCAAATACAACATAGAGGAAGACTAATGGGTGCCAGCCTGGTGGCACAGTGGTTAAGTTCGTGCACTCTGCTTCAGTGGCCCAGGGTTTGTGGGTTCAGATCCTGGATGCGGACCTGGCACCTCTTGTCAAGCCACATTGGAGGCATCCTACATAAAATAGTGGAAGATCAGCACAGATGTTAGCTCAGCAAAAATATTCCTCAAACAAAAAGAGGAAGATTGGCAACAGATGTTAGCTCAGGGCTAATCTTCCTCAGGAAAAAAAAATTTTTAAAATGAACTCAACCTAACTCTCATACTTTACACAAAAATTAACTCAAAATGGATTCTGAACATAAATGTAAAACCATAAAACTTTTAGGAAAAAACAGTAGAAAATCTTCAGGATCTAGGACTAAGCACAGAGTTCTTAGACTTGACACCTAAAGCATGATCCACAAAAGGAAAAAATGATAAATTGGATTTCATCAAAATTAAATGCTTTTGCTGTGAACGATCTCGTTAAGATAATGAAAAGATAAGTTACAGAGTGAGAGAAAATATTTTCAAATGACGTATCCAATAAAGGACTAGTATCTAGGATATGTAAAGAATTCTTAGAACTCAACATTAAAATAGTAAATAATCCAGTTAGAACATGGGCAAAAAACGTGAAGATGTATTTCATGAAGAAAATATACCACTGGAAATAAGCACAAGAAAGATGTTCGACATCATTAGCCATCAGGGAAATGCAAACTAAACCCAGAATGAGATATCGCCACACACCTATTGGAATAGCTAAAATGAAGAATAGTGACAACACCAAACTTCAGCAAGGATGAAGAAAAACTGGATCCTTCACACATTGCTGGTGAGGGTGTAAAACATAAAATGTAGAAAACAATTTGGCAGTTCCTTTTAACACCAAACTTGCAACTAAGACCATAAGACCCAGTAATTGCGTTCCTGGACTTTCATCCCACCAAAATACAGACTTTTGTTCACATAAAAACCTGTACATTACTTTTGCTAGTAGCTTTACATAATAGCCCAAAACTGGAACAACCTGGATATTTTTCAACTGATGAATGGTTAAACCATACCATGCGGCACAGTAATACCGTGGAATAGTTCTCAGCAATAAAACACTAAGAATTATCAGTACACACAAGCACATGTATTACACTGACTGAAAATAAAAAGCCAGTCCCAAAAGGTTATATACTGTATGATTCCATTTACACAACGTTCTTGAAATGACAAATTATAGAAATGAAGAACAGACTAAAGGTTTCCTGGGTAAGGAGTCGGGGCAGGAAGAAAGTTCGGGGTGACTATGAATGTGGGAGATGAGGGATTCTTGTGATGCTGGAAATTGTTCTCTATCTTGAGTGTATCAATGTCAATACCCTGATTATGGTATTGGGGTAGAATTTTACAACATGCTACCATTGGGAAAAACTGACTAAAGGGTACAGAGGATCTCACCGTATTAATTCTTACAACTGCATGTAAATATACAATTATTTCAAAATAGAAAGTTTAACTTAAAATTTTTTAAAGGAAAATTAGGCTTCTGGTTAATGTGGAGCATCAGGGGTCATGCTTAGCCTCCTTTCTGAAAGAACTAAAAAAAAATTAAGGAAACTATACGAATATAAGAAACAACAGATTTTGAGACATTGGATGTCAGACAATACGGAAAAATGATTCCTGAGTGATAAGAAGTGTCTGATGGGAGCCCCGTGATTGCCCTGGACTAGAGAGAGTTTCTAAGCCTCAGCACAGAGAAGGAAGGTTAGGAGGAGCTTGTGTTCTCCTAGCGTTGAGGAGATTGCTCTGGGTGTCCACAGGGGCCAAGGCGACTAGAGTCTACAGCTCAGAGAGGAGAGCGCATGGAGAGAGAGCTCTGGAAACTTAAAGAAAGTTCTCCCTTTAGTATTCAGCTAAGTCCTTTATCAGCTCATGTGTGAGAAGAAGCTATCCGAGGTCAAAGAAAGAACCACTCAAAATGATGAGACTAGTTCCTATTCCCACAGGTCAAAGTGGAAAACCTTGTAATTCACGAGGCATCAGGTAGAGCACTCAGAAAGATTTTCCTTCGTTTCTGGGGGTAAAATTAGCTCAAAAACAGACCTGAAAGGATCAAATTGTTTCCGAGTTACTTACCTATGTCCCTAAAAAATAAAAGCTCAAAAATACGTAAGTAGATTTAAAAATACCCAGCACCCAAAAGTGAAAATTTACAGTGTCCAGCATCCAACCAAAATTTATCAGACCTGAAAAGAAGCAGGAAAATATGACCCATCATAAGGAGAAAATTTAATCAAGTAAAACCTCATGAAAAGAAAAAACAGTCAGTGGAAACTAACCTATAAATGATACAGATGATGGAATTCTAAGACAGAACAATAAAATAGTTATTATAACCATGAGTTCAAGAAACCAGAGGAATTATTGAACACGTTAATTAGAGAGATGGAAGATACAGAAAAGATCTAAATTGAACTTCTTGAGGTCAAAACTATAATATTTGAGATAAAAAATATATATATATATGAGATCAAAGGCAGATTAGACATTACAGTATAAGGTAAGAAAAGAAGAAGAAAAGTTTGCTTAACTTGAACACACAACAATAGAAACTATTCAAAATGAAATACAGAGAAAAAAAGGCAAAAGACATGAATAGAGCATTAATGAGATGGGAATAAGGTCAAATCGTCTAAAATATGTGTAATTGGAATCTCCAAAGGAGAGAAGAGGAGGGACAGGAAAAAATATTTAAAGAAATAATGAGCAAAACTTTTCCAAAGTTGATGAAAATTATAAAGCCACAGGGTCTTAGACGCTGTTTCCTGACAATGAGTTCCTCATAGAGGGCTTCCCACCATCAAATATAAAGACTTATTGACAAGGGCTGGCCCCATGGCCAAGTGGTTAAGTTCACGCGCTCCGCTGCAGGTGGCCCAGTGTTTCGTTGGTTCGAATCCTGGGCGCGGACATGGCACTGCTCATCAGACCACGCTGAGGCAGCGTCCCACATGCCACAACTAGAAGGACCCACAACGAAGAATATAATACAACTATGTACCGGGGGGCTTTGGGGAGAAAAAGGAAAAAAATAAAATCTTTAAAAAAAAAAAAAGACATTGACAGATCAGTGGCACACATTGTAGAGTACAGAAGCAGATCCATATTGTACCACCCAGATCCATGGTGTAGAGGGTGTGCATTTCCCTGGATTCCATCAGGCCCACCTATTCCCCAGTCTGGACCACTTGCTCAGTGGAGACCCTGGGGCCCCAGACATCACTTATCTTCTAATACTGCTGAGGGTCTCATTTTTCTTGGGAGACTTGAGGTTGTGTTCCAGCACAGCATCATTGTGCCTGCTGCAGGGGTGGCCCCAGTCACTTCAGTGCCCAGGCCTGACCCTATCATATCCACAGTGGCTCTGACTTCCTTGGAAGATGGGAGGAAGGGATGTTAGTTAAACATGACCAGGAAGTGCTTCAAAGTTAACTATAGTGGGGCAAAATTTGACCAATGAGAGACAGGGAATAAAATTAAGAAAAAAGCCTGCACATAACTTCCTCATCCTTTTCCCCTCCAAACAGACTATACTAAGATACAGTGATTCCATATGGCCTTGCCAGCCCCAAAGGACTGAGAAGTTGGCTATACTTTTTTTCTTTTGAGGCCATGGCCAGCCTGGTAATTCACCATTTTGTATTTACTTCCTCTCTTTCCCTCTCTCACACCTTTTCATGTCCCCACATTCCAGGGGCCATGGCTTGCATACTCTACTAAATCATTTTCATGTGATCTTCGCCTCAAGTTGTATTCACTAGGGAACACAAGCTAAGACCCAAACATAGGAATATGGAAATTTTGCATATAACAATTATGGCGTTTCAAATAATTGGGATAATACTGACTATTCAATAACCGAGTTGCAACAATTGGCTATCAGTTTGGGGAAAAAAGTAAGTTAGCTTCTTGCCTTACACAAAAATAAGTTTCATACAAATCGAAGAGTTAGATGTGAAAAGCAAAACTATAGGACATTGGAAGAAAACATAGAAAAATGTTTCTTGTACTACTCAAGATAGCAAAATGGAAAATTCATACATCATAAGTAAAAAGATTTAACCCTTGCTCACTCAAATATATAACCTCTGTAAGAAAAACAAAAACAATATAGAGAAGGTTAAAAGACAAGTAAATGACTGGGAGAATATATTTACAAAATTTAAAGCAAGGTATTAATTTAGAAAGAGCTCTTGCAAATTGATAAGAATAATATTAATATTCTAATTGATAAATTAGCCAATAGTCAGGGTTCAGTCAGGAAACCAGAAACACATTAAGTATTTTGGACAGGAGACTTAATACAGGAAATTGGCTACCCAGGCGTTGGAGGGCTGAAGGAACAGAGAGGTAACCTAGCTGTCACTTCCAGGGCTGGTAGAAGAGAATAAAGGGGCAGGCCCAGCAGAAGCCACAGGTCAGGAGATGCGGTTGCGAGGGAGTAATGTGACTAGCTCCGGGGAGGCTGAAAGAAGCCTGCAGCTGGAGCGTATTGCTGCTGCCAGAGCTGTGCTGACAGCAACAGGGAAAACCATGCAGTCCCTTCTCCTTTTCCTGTCTTCCAATCCCCCTCTAATATAGACTCCCTCCTGTTGACAGACCCAAGGAAGCAAGGAGGACAGAGAAATCTAGTTTCCAGAGTTTCAGTTCCATCACAACAGAGCAGAACACGGAAGGATGAATTTGGGTTTGAGAGACAAGTGAATAACCAGCAGAGTTAGAATAAATAATTCCTAAAAGAAGTCAAATGGCCAAAAAAGATTATTAAAAAGTTGTTTTTATCTCACTAGTGGCCAAAGAAATGCAAACTGAAACAATGATGTCATTTTTCTGCCATCAACTTAGAATAAAGAGTGATAATATCCCATTTTGGCAAGGGCGGAGGAAAACGGGTGATCTCTCGGACCGTTGATGCGTGTGCTTGTTGTTCTAGGCCTTTGGAGACGTCGCCAGTATCTGCCAAAGTTTAAAAGAGGCATATTTTCAGACTGGGAAATATTAGTCATGTGCACAAAAGGCAGGATTGCTTGTAATAGTAAAAATAGCAAGGAAACAATAACAGCAAGAGAAAGACCCTAACTGCTCTCTTGTTGAAGGATACAACCTCAAACTATTAATAGTGATTATTTCAGGAAGGGGGCAGGACGGGGAGAATAGAGTAGGGGGAAGGGAAGCTTTTAGTTTTTAAACTATACATATCTACTGTTTAAAAAATTTTGCAAGAATATATAATCATGCTGTCCAATTAGAGATGAAGCTTTAGTATTGAAATAATTATTTTTAAGTATTTATTTTTAATATATTTATTTAAAATAACGTTGGTGATAAATTACTAAATTCACAATAAATTACTATTTAGTAGGATAAAATCTCTTGAATGAAGGAGAAAGAAATGGCACTACAGCCAGTGTTGGGTGTGCCCACAAGAGAGGCATCAGGAGGCATCATCCATCCTGCGTCTCATGGTAGAAGGTAGACTGAGAACCGTTACATTAAACCCCACCTCCAAGAACCAGAAGTTCTATGTGACTAAGTTTTTGTTTTCTTTACCTTTAAGGATTCATAAAGCCATTTGTCATTGTCTGAATCTCTTAGAATTATCTTCAGGGTATTTGACATATTGGAAATCACAAAAAGTAGAGAAAGACTAAGCGACATACAGTTAATCACAGTAGTGACACAGCACAAATATTTATGAGACAAATTCCAAGGCAATTAGAAAAACTCAAAGGCCTGCTTTTCACTTTCCATTTTACTCTTTTTTAAAAGGTCTTCAGTAGATTTTCTTCCAGATCTGGAGCTGTAGGCCTTGTTCCTAGTTTTCCTATTCAGATCATTAACCTCTATTTAAAATAGTTAAGGATTGCATGAAAACCCCTATCAGTGCTGCTTTAATTCAAGAACAAGAAAGTGGTTTTAACTCAAGCCCCTCTCCTGAAATCAAACATATGGTCCACAAATTGGATTTCTCAGAAAGATATAAATGAGGAGAAGGCAGAGGTTGTGACATACTGGGGTGGAAATCTTGTTCACTACCGTGGCTACCATATGTATTTAAGGAAGAAGAGCGAGAACATGACAGAAAGGGAAAGCCAACACTGACTTTTATTCCTGTCCGAAGATGCACCAGGGTAAGAGCCTCTAACACAAACCCCTAGCTCTGCTCTTTTCCCAGATTCTCACCCTCATTTTCTCTGCTCTGTCTCTGCTCCATCCTCTTGCTCCTGCATCACACAGAAGCAACATGGAATAGAGAAAAGAACACTGACTAGGATGGAGATAGGACTTCTGGCCCTGGATTTGCCACTGTTTAGCAGTGTGACTTTGGATAATTAACCTTCCGAGAGTTTCAGTTTCCTCATTTATAAAATGGGAATCATATCAGTCTTTCCAGATCACCAAGTGCTGAGAGTATTTCTACGAGGCTTAGAATGTTACTGCATTTACCATTGCCGTTACTTCCTTGCCCGCGTCTTAGGAACTGAGGCTACCCCATCATTTGAGTTAACTGTCTGCTCACTAAGACTGATCATCCGAGGTGGAGCTGAAGTTATGACCTCACAATGGTTCAGAGTTTCTCACCCTTTGAAAATCATGCTGGGTTATTCAAACTACTTAAAATAATTCCAACACAAAAGTTTCTAATCCTTTAAGATTAAATATCTTGCTATAAAATCTTTCTTATAAGGAGATTTTGTTGGTGTTGGAATGTGTAAAAAGTAAAATTCCCAATTTGTTCCTCACAAGTAAGTCTCATAAAATGCTTGAAGTGGAGGGGAAGACAATCCTAATTAAGTCTGGGAATAATCCTGTGCCTTTGAGATTCAAGTAAATATTAGAATATTAAAGACTCTGAGAAGCAGACATCTAGGTAATTTTAACCCAATACTTTCCAAATTTCTTTGACTCAGGAAGCCATTTGATGTGTTTGTTAATGTTGGTTTCCTTAAGCAGAACTAAGACAAAGATTTGAATGCAAAGAGTTTATTAAGGAAGCCCGGAAGTGAAGCAGGAGAGGGAAGAGAATACCGCTGTGGACTCCTCTGGGGACTTTTGGTGACAGTATCAAACACACCTCAGAGTTGTCCCATCTAAGAGGCAAGGAAGCTCAAGTTTTCATCTACCAACTCCCTTCCATCCTTGGCCAAAGCCTAATCCCAGGGCTATTAACTCCTCAGCACCTCCATTATGTCCTGCAGTGAGTTGAGCTCTGCGAAAGCCCTTGAGTAGAGAGTTCTAGGAGCTTGCAGGAAGAAGCCATCAGAGTTCCTGGAATAGTGTGTGCCAAGAAGAGACAAGTGGCTACTGCCAGCCTCTTATACATTGTGTGACAAGGTGACATCTTCATCTCATGGAACTAAAATCCCATGGCCCATATTTTGGAGAACAGATTTGGAGAATGGTAAATTCTGATGACACGAATCCTAGGGTTCTTTCTTCTGTTAGGTTGAAGGAGAAGAAAAAGGATGAAAAGCAGAAGCAGACAGGACCAAATATGATTGTGCTAACCCTGCTTCTCTTCTGACCTCCAGTGGCTCCTGTTCTCATGTCTATCATGACTTATTGCAATGACTACAACCTTTAATCATCTGTTTTCCTCTCACTCAGCAAACATTTAAGGAGCATCTACTAGGTGCCATGTTCTGGGCTGGTAACATAAAGTCCAATAAGCCTTATATTATATATCATGTTTCATATTTTATAATAGAGAAAGCAAAAGGGAAAGAATCATTTTTCTCAGCTGAGGCTAAGAAATTGGATCCATCAAGACCTCATCCCCAAGGATACTGAGTCACATATTAGAGATCTGGGTCTTCAAAGAGACAGTCAGTCTCGAAAGTGACAGCACTCATCCATCCAGAGGAATCATTGCTTATCAGTACTACTGGATCTGTGCAGAAACTTAAAAATATCCATGATATTTAAGTGTGCCAAAACAGCACATACAGAAAAAGATGGAGGAGGTGGGGACAGAGATAACCCTAACATGGAAATGTTGCTACCACGTTTAATATCCAGCAGTTATTTGCCAAGAACAGACCAATAGTGACTAACTTGTTCAACGTCATCTGAAACACACAGTGACGAATTATGGAAGTAAAGCCTAGAGCGTTTTCCTTGGATATTGGTGATAATTGACAGCTCTTCAGTTACCCTATTTCTGCATACACAGATTCTTTTAACGCAGTTAAATGCTGAGGTCTGGCCGGGTTAAGGAGCATAGCTAGGCTTCAAATCAGGCAAGCTTAACAAGAACGTATCAACACTTTGTACCTACATAACTCAATTTATTCAGTCATTCATTTAGGAAATATATGAGTGTCTCTTATCTGTCAACACAAAGCAAAGTCCCTGCCTGCAAGGAGCTTATGTTCTCTTGAAAGTAACAAAGAGGCAATTGTCATTCAATATGCTAAATGTCATAAAGAAGGAATTTGCCCTGTGGCCTAGTGGTTGGGTTCTGCCTGCTCCACCTTAGAAGCAGAGGTTTGGTTGGGGGCACAGACCTACACCACTCGTCAGTAGCCATGTTGTGGCAGTGACCTACACACAAAATGGAGGAAGATTGGCAACAGATGTTAGCTCAGGGCAAATCTTTTTCAGCAAAAATAAAAAATAAAGGAATTTCTAGATAATCTGGGAGTGAATAGTCATCCATCTAGTCCTTAGGAGTGAGCAAAGATTTCCAAGAGGAGATACTAGGGTGAGTAGGCTTTGGCTGGTCTCTATTTCACAGTGTCAAAAGAAAACAGTTGAAATGGCTCAAATAAAGGCTTTATTCATCTGATGCACATCAGAGGGTACCCAAGATGGGATAACTGGGTTGGAATTCTATGAGGGTGAGCAGAAGACAGTGATTTGTGTCTGTGTAGTTGGGCTCAAGTAGCAGTGTTTGTCTTTGCTGCAAAACTAGCAGGTAGAATAGTAGGCAATTGTTCTAGTTTCTGTGCCTCTTGTTTGGGATCCTAGAGATGTGCCACGCTGTTCTGGCAACCGTCAGAAGGTTATTTTCAAGAACTGTTTAACAAGTCTTGCAGTGTTTCAATTAATTAAGGTTCAGAGGCAGGGAAGATAGCCAAAAAAAAGTAGAAAGGGGAAAATTAGAGAAAAGCAGCAAGGGTTGAATGCAGGAGAAAAACATCTGTTTTTGTTCTTTTACAAGAAGACTCATTAATGTCATGGCATCATTTTCTCCACCTTTAAAGAAAAAGTAGGAAGGCAACAGCTATATCCATAAAGTGCTTAGTTAGGTTTCCCCTGGGTTCAGCAGGGGGTGGCTTCACGTAATCCCTCCAGCCAATGAATACTGAAGTGTTCCGTGTTTGCGTGAAGGTCACGACTGTTAATATTCAAACATTGAATCAGCTCCACCTTCTGATATTTGTATTAGGTCTTAGGCAGATAATGTTGCCCTCTCAGGAGTTTCTTGTTTGAAATCAGGAAATGTTATATCTGAGAGGAACAAAATTGGTAAATATGTTTACAATGAAATCTGAATAAATACACATGTATTCATATTTTATTAACAATCCTTAACATCTGCTAGAATGAGCATGATGTGTGCCAGATTCTGCCAGCTGAGATAAAAGACTCCAAAGTGGTTTGATGTTTTCAGAAGAAAAACCTGGTCTGTACTCAAGCTGTTGTTTCTAACGCTGTGAATAATCACAAGTATAACTACACAGACAAACAACAAAATTTTTGAGCAAAGAAGACGTAAGGAAATTCTCCCAATTCAATTGCTTTGCCAATGTTAATTTTTTTGTGAGACGAGATTAGAGACTAAGATGTTTTCTCTTGAGCAAATCTCTTTTCCTTTTTGTGCAGGGGCCTTAATTTATTCAGGTGAGCCATGAGGACATTGAAAGAGACCACTGGGAGGCGCAATTCCTTCTTAAACATGTTAACTCTTTGGCTCTTGTGTCGGGTAGGTGTGTGGAGATGGTTTTAGCTCTAGACCTCATAGCTTGATTTCACAGACAAATTCTTTCCTGCAAATTGGAGTTTTCCTCAATTCATCACATTCGAAGGCCTGTCTGAGGGCTGAGAATTGTGATGGAGGGAGTAGAAAAATGGAAAGGGAAAATTTAACCAGTTTCTCATAAATAAGGGCAGTGCTTCCAGGCCCAGGGACCAAGATATTCTTGGGTTTTAGAGAAAGAAAGCCTCCGTTTTACAGATTGTTTACAGCAGAATCTTGGAGAAAGAAGATGGATTATAATAAAAAGAGATGGTCGCAAAACAAAGAAAACTTGACTGGTAGGAACTCAAACAATTGGTTTTGTGTTTGACTAGTAAAAGACACAAAAACTAAGAAGAGAAAACCGCAGCCATAAAGTAGTTGATAAACTGGAAAGTCTCACAATGTGATCTATGGTAACTCTTTCTAGACCTTTGCAAGCAGCCTGGTGATTCCCAGAGAGCACATTGACACCAAGAATGGTCCTAGAGAATTCTATGGAAAGGGATCAATCAACCCATTGCATCTTGAATATACTATAAGCACACTCATTTCTATTCCTGGGTCACTTTGACATAAAAGTATCTGCAAAATTTAAGCCATAAAAAATATTATACCTACTAAGTAAGAGATTTATGAGGATAACTGTCGCCTAGACACCAATGATTAGAAAACAATTTTAGAGTGATCAGTTAACCAACCAATGCTTATAAAGGCTGCAAGTGAAATATTCTTTTGAAATTAAAATGATGTTTTGCTGTTATTATTGTTGTAAGTGGGATTTTGGTTAAGTTTGTTTTGTTATTCAATGATTTTTGGCACGTAGCCTTATCCTTTAGATACTTGATTTTTGTTGTTTCCAAAACTGTCATTTATTTCCTTGGCACAAAAAGCCAATTTTTTTACCTCTCTATATCCAAAATTCCCCAGTAAAAATAATTCTTAAGTTTCCATAGAAGATTTCACGTCCAAGAAGGAATGTAAGTGGAGAGAGATAAACCATGGGCTCTTTCTCCCTACAGAGACGTTCTTGAATCTTACCTAAGTTACTGCCACTCCATCAATTGCTCTGCTCATCTCTGTCTCGGGCTGCTCTCTGCATTGCCCACTCTCTGGGTATCTACAGTTCTTCTGCCTCTTCCTTCTGAGAACTGAAACCATCCAGCCCACACAGCTTGCTTTGTCTGCATTAACATTGCTTTACTATTCCATTGTTTCCGTCAACGCAACTTTATCATTCCAGGAAACTCTTGCCCAGGCAAATCACTTATTTGTTCATTATAGGAACTTCCTGGAACTCTTCAACAGAAAGCATCAAGAAATAGTTTACACACCGAAACTCCTTGAGACCCTCACCTTAAAATCCTCGCCTTGCTGCTTCTACCAATCCTAAACTTAATTACATCTTGATCCTCACATAATTCTAATCAAATCCCACATTGAAAGACCCAGCCAGGTAAAGAGCATCTTTCCTATAACTCTGCATAACTATCTATTTTATAGATTTTATTTAAATAACTTGCTGTGGCCAGTCCTGGTGGTGTAGTGGTTAAGATTGCCCGCCTCTCCCACCTCGGCCCGGGTTTGTTTCCCAGTTAGGGAACCACACCGCCTGTTGGTTGGTTGTCATACTGTGGCAGCTGCTGGGATGCTGAAAGTTATGCCTCCAGCATTTCAAATACTAACAGGATCACCCGCGGTGGATAGGTTTCAGTGGAGTCTCCAGACTAAGACAGACTAGGAAGAAGGACCTGGCCACCTACTTTCAAAAAAACTGGCCATGACAATCCTATGAATAGCAGCAGAGCATTGTCTGATGTAGCGCCAGAAGGTGAGAAGTTGGCACAAAAAGACCGGGCAGGGTTCCACTCTGCTGTACACAGGGGCGCTAGAAGTTGACACTAACAACAATAAAACTTGCTTTGAGTCACTGGCTTGAAGGGCTTTCCCAAACTCATAACTTAGGAGAATGAGCACTGGACTAGGAGTCAAGAGTGTTCGATCTTGGCCTTGGCTCTGCCATAACAGATCATGTGCACTTGAACCACTTTTCCCCTCTCTGAGTTTTACTTTTCTCATTTGAAAAAGGTGGAAGTTCACTTATTCAACAGATATGCAATAAATATAAATACATTAGGCATCTGCTATACGCCAGGTGTTATGAAATATTTCCAGCTCTAAGTTTCTACCGTTTCCATAAAATTCAGACCTTAACAGGGGTCATGACAGAGTCAACCCCCTGCTGACCCCTCTGGGCCATGGCGGGTCAATACATTGCTTCACTGCATCACAAACTCCAATATCTCTCAACATGACAGTTCTAAAAGTCACTCTGCTACTGTGATTATAGTTACAGTTAGTTCCTCCAAACAAATTAGTTTGTGGCATGCTGGTTACGTTTTGGATGCTAATTATAAACCATACAGAACAAAAGAAAATTAAGACTGTCAGATTCCAGCAACCAGCATGACAGGTTTTATGCATTATTTTAATAATTTTCCTGTTAATTAATGTTTGTTCTAATACTTTTGTTTTGTTTTGTTTTTGGTGAGGAAGATTTGCCCTGAGCTAATATTCATTGCCAATCTTCCTCTTTTTTTTTTTTTTTTTTTTTTTTGCTTAAGGAAGACTATCCCTGAGCTAACATCTGTGCCAATCGTCCTCTATTTTTCATACTTGGTATGTCTCCACAGCATGCTGACAAGTGGAGCAGGTCAGCCCCCAGGATCCAAACCCGGAAACCTGGGCTGCCCAAGTAGAGCATGTGGAACTTTAACCACTTGGCCCCAGGACTAGCTCCTGTTCTTATACTTTTAATGAAACAAAGAAGTTCTGAAAGTTTCAATTCCCTGCAAAGGAAGTGTATCATGTCCTGGAGATTTGGCTCCTGTAATGCTCTTCCTAAACTTTTCTTCATGCATAAAAAGCTTCCAGCATTAAGAATTTTTAACAGCTCAAATCCTTAGGGGTAGAAAAAGTAGAACATTCCAGCTGAGTATGAGACAAAAATCTAGTTAGAAATTGCCCAGGAGAATCAAGACAAATACAAAATGCTTAAGTCCTGCTACAGAAATTTAAAAATAAATAAAATCAGCCTAAAATGTCCCAATTAGGTACCTACTCCACCCAGGGATTGCTTGTCAGTGTGTGATTTCATGTCTAATGAAGACAGAGTAGTTAGTTGATAAATGGCTACACCACGAGTTAAGAGATACAGGTTCAAATCCTTGCTCTGACACTAACTAGTGGTGTGATTTTGAAGAACACACATTCTTCCTGCACATCCATTTCCTCATTTAAGATGTAGGAAGCATAAAACTTGTCCTGCCCACTAATGGGGAAATGAGACAACATACGTAAAAGTGCTCCAACACGTTAATGTAATTTCATTATAAGAAAATACCATGAACTGCCATGCATCACTTGTATAAGCTAATAAGGCAATGCATCCAAATCAGATTTGTGCCTAGAAATGGCTCCTCACCATCCACTTCATACTAACAATTGACCTGAAGCTAAGCCAATGGTGCTAACTCATCCCCTTGTCAGTGATTGGTTCAGTGATGGGAGGCAGATTCGGCAAGTTTGGGCCAAAGAATCATAGCAAGAGGCAGACTCAGGAATAAGAAAAAGAAGCTAGAGCCTCTCCCACATTAGGTACATAAGGAAGTATATTGTCCCAGCTGCCACTGCCAGCCACTTTGTTTTCATGTCATAAGGTAAAGCAGAGGCAGTAGGTGAAATATAGAAAGAAGCTGTATATGTGGAATTTGTAAGGAACCCATGCACCTTGTGCCACTGAGTTACTAAATCAACCAATCCTGAGACCTGCTCTGATATCAAGGCTCCATCATGTAGCGGCTAAGAGAACTGGCTCAGGAGCTGCTTTCTCAGTTCAAATCCTGGCTCTGTCCCTTCTTATGTGACGACGGCAAATTACTTCACCTCTGTGGACCTCAATTTCTTCATCTATAATATGGAAATAACAATAGTACTTCCTCCATGGTGTTGTTATGAGGATTAAATGAATGATTTTATGGTTTTGGGGGTCTGGCATACTGTAGGCATTATATGAGTGTTTGTTAACAAATAATTTAGAAAAATGTTATTTATGTATTTATTATTTTAAACAGTCTGTGTTAGGTTTTGTTATTTGGTCTCAAAAGCAGGCTAAATAGACTGTTTTTCTTAATCCTCTGAGTCAGCTATTCTTAATTACAAGCCAAAAATCTATGGTATAGCAAAAGTAAATTTCAGTAATACTAATTAAAATATTAAAGTCCTCAAATTACTTACTTTAACGTATGTGTATATATATGTACATGAACATATATGGGTATGTGTAGGCATGTGTATATACGTATATATTTAGAGAGAGAGAGAGAGAGAGATGCAAATTCAACATTATCTTGATATCAACACTATTGTTGCATACTTTGCTACAATTATCCATGTGGTCTGGAATGAACATTTTTCCTCTCTGGGTCTCTGTTTCTTGAGAAATGGTTGGAATTATACCCAGTAATGAACAGGGAATTGAAAATAACCTGGGTTTGCCCACGGAGTGTGTTGCACGTGGAGTGCCAAGGCTGCATGCTAGTTCTAACCCTCCACACTGAGCTCACCGGGAACCTAACTTAGGGCCAGGTCTGCCATTCCTCCTACGTCATCTTAATGTGGGAAAGGCCAAGTTCTCAAACATTGCCCTTTGTGGCAGAGATTAGCTAGATGCTCACTAGACCTGTTGCCTCTTTTCCTGAGCAGCAAGATAGGCTACATGGTTCAGCTTCCCTTGCTATTAGGTGGGGCACATGATTGAGTTTCAGCCAATGGAATGTGAGCAGAAGTGAAGTGAGCCACTTCCAGGTCTGACTCAAAAAAGCCACCCATGTTTGATGCATCATCACCTTTCTTCATCCACCCTCCATACACATCTACAAATGGAGAATATTCTGAGGGCCTAGAGAGGGTGGGGCTACGGGACTGAAGGAGCATGGGTCCTTGACCAGAGGAAAGTTAATTGTCCAGAAACCACTGCACTGGACAGTGACGTAAACCAGAAATGAGCTCGTATTGTGCTAACTCCCTGAGAATTTGCGGTTTCTCTGTTAAAACAGCTCATGTTCCCTTAATTAATAAACTCAGCAAAAAGAGAAGGGATGCCCCTTAAAAAGACATCGTCAAATTCAGAAAGGAACTTAATGCGGCTGTCCTGAATTTCGCCTTTAGCAAGGACGCTGGGTAATCAGGTGAATTTTTGGATTTGCTTGGTTGCTTTCACATGACACACAAGGATATAGGCGAAGAGCGCTGTGCTCCTCTGATGAGGACAAATCACAGCACTCACAGTCACTCCAGGTCTTAATTCACTATCTACAAGGTCCACAGGACAGGCTCCTTTTTGTTTGGAAGAGGAAATGTCTTTCAGAGAGTACGTCAGTGCATTCAGGCAGTAGTCACAAAGAGAAAAGTTACTATTCTGTTCCCAATGTGATTGTTCCTTGCAGTAGGTGATGTCATCTGCCGCAATGACTTTCAGGAACCCCTAAAATGTGTTTGTGATCTCCCAACAAGGACTCACCAGTAGCAGTCAATCAATCACATGCCCTCCTCCAAGGGGACTTGGGTTGTTCTTTAACTTTGATGGTTCACCTACTCCACAGCTAAATGCTCTTAATCCACTTAAAAAGGGAAAAAAGATATAAGTGAAATGGTATGAAGCAAAGAAACTACTACTATAGTGAAAATCATTCTAGAATATTCTCTACTGTTTGTCTTTCTAGAGGTCTCTTTAACTAAATGACAGCAAAGACAATAGATGTTCTACCTTTTGCCCCATCTCACACCCTCCCTCTCACTTTCTTGTTTTTTTTTTTCTTTTGAACTCTTTTTTAAATAAGTGTATGAATTGTGACATCAGCTACGTTTCATATCACTTTCCAGGCCAATTTTCATTAAAGATTGCTCCCAAATTATATGATATTCTCAGCACAACACCAAGGGGCTCAAGGAAAGGTGTGATTCAGAAAGCTTAGACCAGAGGCTCTGATTACGACAACTAAACATAAAGGGCCCTTTGGAGACACAGTAAGCATTCCCCAGATGGAGCAAAACATCAAAAACTCAGGTCCAGCCTCCACCCCACCCCATGCTAACACCTCATCATGTTTTCTTTAGTGAGAAATGAGAGCCTATGGTGGGTCAGGTACCTTGGAGCTCCTTTTGTTTTTATTAATTCATTCATTTAACAGACATTTACTGGCCCCCTGCTATATGCCAGGGACCCGCACAGTCCTACTCCCAAGTTCACCAAAAGAAGCTACACCGAAAACGCTATTAATTTTTTTTAGTCTTTTTCATTGCCAATATATAATATTTCTGGTACATTAAAGTTTAAAAGTCTATAATTTTAAAAACTTTAAACTTTAAAAGATGGCCTGGGAATCTAATCATTATTCATCATGCTATTTCTCAGGGAAAATACACTGTGAGTTCCAAACACCTGCCTTTTATTTGTTCATAATTTCTTTCCCATCCCATCTCAAAAGTATGTCAGATGGTTAGCTGAAGATAAATAAAAGAACTCAAAAGCCATTTTAAAAAAAGGCAAGAACACTCTGTAGCAGGGATAGGTTATTAAAATTGAGTTCTAAATCAGCTAAATAATTCATTGAACCAAAATATTTTCAAATTTCTATTAGATGGCAGGCTTACAATATGGAATAAGATAGAAAAGTCCCAGTTCTCAAGAAATTAATATTCTATGATGCTGGAGCAGGGAGGGTGGGGGGAGGACTCCAACAGTAAAGAAGAAACACATATAATACCAAAATAATGCCAGTCAGTGGTGGGTGCTGCAAAGGCGATATGAACTACGACAGATGCTCTGGGCTGAATAGCATCCTCCCCAAATGCATGTCCACCCCAAGACCTCAGAATATGACCTAATTGGGAGCTAGGGTATTTGCAGATGCAGTTAGTTCAGTAAAGATGAGATCATCTGGATTACTGTGGGCCCTAAATCCAATAGCTGGTGTCCTTATAAGAAGGCAGGGTGAACTCACAGAGACACAGAGGAGACGCACACACGAAAGGAAGACAGCCACATGAAAAAGGAGTCAGAAATTGAAGTGATGCAGCTATAAGCCAAGGAAGGCCAAGGATTGGCAGCACACATCAGAAGCTAAGAAGAGGCAAGGGAGGATTCTTCCAAAGATCATCTAGAGGGAGCGTGGCCCTGCCGACACCTTGATTTAAGACCTGTATCCTCCAGAACTGTGAGATAAATTTCTGTTGTTCCAAGCCACCCACCCAGTTTGTGGTGCTTGTTACAGCAGCCCTTGGACACTAATACCATCAGTTAGAGTGACCAGAGGAGAAGCTAGCTAGACGGATGAAGTTACCTTTCTCAAGAAGTGACAACTAAGCTGAGATCTGCCTGACACCAGCTTTCACTCTGAGCTTCCTACCAGACAAGGCAAAAACGTGACACAGTGCTTCTTCACTGTTAAAAGCAAGCACGTGCATTCATTTGAGGAGAGAAATATTTTAGTAATTGCCTTACAAGTGAATTTTGGGGACTAGAACCTATTTTTAGGCTAAGGGGTCTTTGTCAGACAGGCCAATCTTCTCTTTTTCTTCCCCAAAACTCAAAGCTAATTCTTTTTTTTTTTTCACTTTTTATTAAGATTATGATAGTTTACAACCTTGTGAAATTTAAGTTGTATATTATTGTTTGTCAGTCATGTTGTAGGTGCACCCCTTCACCCTTTGTGCCCACTCCCCAACCCCCCTTTCCCCTAGTAACCACTAGTCTATTCTCTTTGTCCACGTTTAACTTCCACATATGAGCGGAGTCATACAGAGATTGTCTTTCTCTATCTGGCTTATTTCACTTAACATAATACCCTCAAGGTCCATCCATGTTGTTGTGAATGCGAAGATTTTATCCTTTTTATGACTGAGTAGTATTCCATTGTATAGATATACCATATCTTCTTTATCCAATCATCAGTTGATGGGCACTTAGGTTGCTTCCACTTCTTGGCTATTGTAAATAATGCTGCAATGAAGATATGGGTGCATGGGACTTTTGGAATTGCTGATTTCAAGCTCTTTGGATAGATACCCAGTAGTGGGATCACTGGGTCATACGGTATCTCTATTTTTAGTTTTTTGAGAAATCTCCATACTGTTTTCCATAGTGGCTGCACCAGTTTGCACTCCCACCAGCAGTGTTATGAGGGTTACTTTTTCTGCACAACCTCTCCAACATTTGTCACTTTTTGTTTCGGTTATTTTTGCCATTCTAATGGGTGTAAGGTGATATCTTAGTGTAGTTTTGATTTGCATTTCCCTGATGATCAGTGATGATGAGCTTCTTTTCATGCATCTATTGGCCATCCGTATATCTTCTTTGGAGAAATGTCTGTTCATGTCCCCTGCCCATTTTCTGATCAGGTTGTTTGATTTTTTGTTGTTGAGTTGTATGCATTCTTTATATATTATGGAGATTAACCCTTTGTAGGATATATGACTTGCAAATATTTTTTCCCAATTGATGGGTTGTTTTTTTGTTTCAATCCTGTTTTCCCTTGCCTTGAAGAAGTTCCCCAAAGCTAATTTTTAAAAACCGAAGCTGCCCAGTTGGTTGTAGCCTCCCTCTTTTCCTGGGCCTGGGGGATGTGTTTCAAGGCTGCAGGATTTAAGATGGTAGAACGGAGCTGGCAGCACGCTCTCCTCAGCCCCAGCGTTCTGCCTTGCTCTCAACTGTTACAAAATAAAAGGAACTGCTTCCTTCACAGCTTATTCTACACGGCCCTTGTTAGGTGATGAATGTCATCTGCCACTCTGAAAAGTTAAAGAATTTAGTACAGGAATAGTACATAATATAAATTATAGAAAACAAAGCAGAAACGACATTGTGCTGGATGGAGAAAAATTATACCATTAGCAGAGAGAAAGAGAAATTAAGAGATGCAGCAGGGAAGACAAAGATGGGCTCTGAGATCAGATCTCACAACATGGAGAGCCAATGAGGCATGGAGAAATGCAGGCAAGCAGAATTACAACTATTCTTGAAGATGTAACGTTGATTAAATATCACTAGTACAAAAATGTTAACTATAGAGCATTCTGTGAATTTTCAGTGTGTGTGGCATTCATTCGGAATTAAGGCAACATGGCTAGTTCCATCTCTGCATTGTGCAGAGATCTAAAGACTAAGAATGGTAGAAGCTTTGAATTAAAACCCTACCTCCTCCCCATCCCAACTTTTTCAATAGATTAGATGTGATTTTCAAGCAGAGGCCCACTGAGTCCTGGTAGGCCAGGTCACAGGCCTCAGCCCTGCTTCGACAGAGCAGCTTCTCCTCTCATTTCATGTACAGATGATCTGCCTGTAAGTTTGTTTTTTAAAGACATCTACCATTTTGTGTTTGTTTTCTTTTTTAATAGAAAATAATTTATTTTTACTCAAAAGAGTAGCAATAAAGCCATAAAGACTTGAGCTTCTTTGCCAGGAACTAAGCTTCCAGGAAGAGTCATCAATTTATTTTGCAGAAAAGACCACCTTAAAATGGACTTTCAAACCTGTTACAGCTTGAGCAGAACATTGCCGATCGAAGTGAGGGAGACTCCATTGGCCCGCTCTCAGAGGGCTCCAAAGAAGTCTTTCGCGTGGTAAATTCACTATGGCTCCCCTCTGGCACCTGCCTTTGAAGTCTCAGAATCTGAATTTTGTCAGCACTTCAAGAGTGGACTCAATGATCTTGGGTGGACTCCTGTTAACTCAAGCTAAGAGAAGCTGATGGAAAAGCCAGGCCAGCAATTTGTTATTATGATGAGAAATGGAAATGTCACGTGAACCAGAGTTCTCAGGCTGCTATGACTGAAGCATTCTCTGCCTGTAGACAAATCCACTTGAATGCCAAAGGGACTCCAAAGAGAAAAGACTGAGGAATTGTTCTCTGTACTAAATGGTGCAGGAAAATAAACGATCCAGCATGTTCACTTTTTGTTGCCAACATCCACTATCCCTGAATGCCATCCCCCCGTGAGGAAGGTGTCAGCACAACAGCAACCCAAGATGGCGTCATCCACCCAACCCCACCTCCCCAGTGCTGGTACAGCAGGTAGAGAAAAATGGGGAAGTGTAGATTCTGGCCACCTTGGGTTCCCAGGGCTGCCCCCATCACTAGGGTTCTTCAGACACAAAGTGTTGACTGGAATAAACCTCTACTGAAGTGACTGTTTCATCTCAATCAAGTAAAAACAACTACTTTAGGGGGATTTAAGGGGCTTCAACTTATTTTACCCCTTGGGGATGAAGATGGGGCTTCAGAGGAAACCAATCACATTTACACGTTTAAATACTCCAATCGTTCTTATTACTTCAAACTTTAAATTCCTCTTGCTAGTGTGCATTTCAAGCAGTCAACCTGCCCTTGGCAGTTATTGCATCTTTTTAAAAGGAATACTCCCTTATAATCAATTAGACTCATTAGCTTGAATATTCAATTTCTGCCAAGCCAGTTTAAATAATCACTTCAGAGAATCTGTTTGCGAACATCAGGCCTGCAAGCATTACTGAGTGCACTCACACACTTTGGGGACGCCTTTTCTAGGCTAATCTGCTCCCTTCTGCTCACATAATCTCTTTCCCAATGTGGTACAGTACAATGGTTAGGTTTCTACTTAAGGACTTACAATTACATGCCAGTCTTGTCTCTCTGAGAATAAATTCAGATTACCTTATATAAAGTTTTATGCATCCTCAAAGTCTGCAGTTCCAGAGTTAGAGGTGAAATCAGAGTCTTACAGCTGGGGAATCAAAGCCATAGAGGGTGTAGGTTTCACCTGTTTAACTTTCAGAGCACAGTCTCATCTCTATGGTAACTGTATTGGGTCTCTGCTAACCTCTCATCATGTCAACAGTATTGATACCCTTGGTGAAGCGTTGGTCAGTTATCCAGCTGTTGTCTCTCAGCTTCAAATTCACCATTCTGTACTCTGCTCTGTGGCACTGGGTTTGAGACTCTGCAAAACACGTTTCTCCTTGGTCATCTGGCTTCTGATTAGGTCTTATCAAATGGGGCTCTGAAGAGACAGCAGAAGTTAGGTCCCTGCTCCTTCTCGTCTGTCTGCAGATCCTGCTCTTTCATTTGAAAAGGAAGCCACTCTCGGGCACATGGAAATTGGTTAATTGAATGCAAAACTTTTAATTATTTTGTTTCCAGTTACCCTAAGTTTTCTGGTTATTGTAGAAGGCACCCAAGTTTGGGAGGCCCAGTAGGCCGGGTAGGGCTTTCTGGGACCTAGAGCAGAAGTTGGCAAGCTACAGCCTGAGGGCCAAATCTAGCCTGCCACTCGACTTTGTAAATAAAGTTTTATTGGAACACGGTCATGCTCATTCATTTCTATATTGTTTATGGCTGTGTTCACACTATGGCAGAGTTGAATAGTTGCAACAGAGACCATGTGGCCCACAAAACCTAAAATATTTGCTATTTGACTCTTTATCAGAAAAAAGTTTATCATCCTCCCATGCAGAGGATCATAAATCCTCATGGCTACCTGCACAAAGGTGTCTCCATCTGATTGATCCCATTTCCATCCACTCTGGCTTGCATAGGAGACCTGTAGTTACACCAAAATGAGTCCCCAAGGCTGAGTGGAGAGCTACACAGTCAGGATGAGTATGAGGTAAAAAGCCTTCCGTTTTACCCAAGAAAAAGTCAGCATGGGTTATTAACAGCTGTAATGATTCCAGGAGAAAGGAGAAAGAGTGGCTCTTTGATCTTCCAAATGCCATAGTCATCTTAATCAGAGAAGACTTTGACAGCCCAGTACAAGCACTTTCATCCATCTCCCAAATGCACAGCTCAACTTCTGAAGCATCGGGCAGGTTTTAATCTTTTTAGCCTCCTAAAGGGGGCTAGAAAGTGGACACCCTCCTTGATAATGCTCTCCCATTTCCCAGAAGCAGGTGAAAATCAATTTATCATTTTTTTCTTTTTTTAATTCTGACTGTATGTTCAATTTTGGGCTTGGCAATGAATAGATAAGGACTCAGGAAAAGTAAGTAAAACATGGGGCCCCCTGTAGGATCCTGAAATCTCTATAGCAAAACAAGATTTACACACTTGAAAAAGGGGGAACTGTAAAGTGTACGAAAGTAAAGGCTCATTCATTCATTCAGCAAACTCTCATTGGCTTTGAGGGGAAAAAGATGAAATATATGTGCACATATTGCACACATAAATATATACACTCTGTCCTCAAAGGAGTTACGAACCTAGTATGGAGGTGATAAATCATGAGACCAAATCACTATGATATCATTTGATTAGTGCTATAGGAAGCACAAGGGTTTTTTTTTTTTGGACGCATAGAAGTAAATAACTATCCTAGAAGGATTGGGAAGGATTTGAAGAAAATATATTGGAACTGTCTTAAAGATGTGCGGGAGATTGCTGGGGAAAGCACAGTCCAGCAGAAGGAAAATTGTCACTATTGTCAGAAGGCTTGCTCACGGGACCCAGTGACCACAGACTTCCTGAGGAACCCAGACAATGCAAAGAAGGAGCAAGAGCAGTGGGGCTTACCGAAGCCTGGGGACATTTACTGGCCTTATGATTTTCACTGGCATAGGAACAGGAAAAGTGACACCAAAAGTCAGGCTCTAAGTAATTAGTTCACTTTGACAAATATGTACACTGGTACAGCCTTGTTTACAGTGACAAGTAGTCCTTTTCCAGAGATGCATCAGCTCCAACCTCCCTCCTATCTCCGTAAGAATCCACATCCCACCACAAGCAAAAGAGACTAGGGCACACAGCCCCCAAATGCCACTTCAGCCCAGTTTGTCCCTAAGAGGTGTTTGTCTTCTCAAAGTTTACCTCTCATCTTCCATTCTTTACTTGCATTAGCCAAAGTGGAAGTGCACTCTCCAGATCAGCAGCATCAGCACCACCTGGGAACTTGTTTGAAACGCACACTCTGAGGCCCCACTCCAGACCTCCTGAATCAGTCACTTGGGGTGGGAGCAACGATCCGTGTTTTAACGATCTACCCACAGAATTCCAATACACACTGCAGATTGAGAACCGCTTGGCTAAACAGTTCTGGATGCCAGAGAATGTTGCTTAGAATCCTAAAAAGTCTGCTCCATTAAAAATGAGAAGAAAGAAAAGAATTCTGGCCCTGCTATGACTACAAAGACAAAGGGAATACAGGCATCACTGTACGGCCTAATCTATAGACTGGGCCCTACAGGGCATTAGAAGACTGTGGAATAGGAGCAAGTAAGAGAAGAAATTGACTGCATATCCCAGTCCAGGCAACTAGAGGAAAATGCCCGTCTGTATTTTCAGGTGTGTTTACCCCCTTCTTAAGCTTACTCCAGCAGAGAGCATCGCAAAGGCACAGCAACTTGGAAGAACAAGAGGTTCGCTGTGGTTCGCTCCTACGATGAAAGGAAGGAAGGATGGAAAAATAGGCCATAAATGTAGACTAGGGCAAGATCATGAGAGGCCGGGTCCTTCTTCTGCATTGGGCTTTTATCTTATAGACAATAGCAATCCACTAAATCTTTTTTGTTGTTTGAGTAGCGTGGTGATGTGAGGCGCCTGGGTTTCAGAATATCATTCTAACGGCAAGATTGGGGTAGAGGAGACAGTGTTAGAGAGAAAGATCAGAAGCTTGTCATTTAAGAAGCTATTATTCCAGGTGATGAGAACCAAAACCAACGAGCTCCACAGAGGGGATGGAAAAGAGGAGTCAAATCACAGAGAACTTTTAGGAAGAACTTGTGGGACATGGTGTCAGACTGGATGTGGAAGGGGTGCGGAGGGGTGAGTGAAGATGACTCAGATTCCTAGTTTCAGTGTGGGATAGGTAATGATGCCACTCCCCAAGGTAGGTAATACAGGGGAGGAAGCCTGTTGAGAGGAGAAAAATGAGCTTTATCTTGACAGTTAATGTTTATGGCATCTGTGTGAAATTCACATAGAGGTATCTAATGCCATTTAATTTCTTTACCCATAAGGGCAGAATGCATGCAGCAAACTCACACTGTGGTTTAATCTGCATTACCCACATCAGAGCCCCATGTGTTACACAGGTGTCTACCAGCGTCTAATATGGAACAAATAAATTTAATGATCGGTCGAGTTGCAATTTCAACCCGGATTCGTACATGCAATCCAGGTTTGCAATATAACTAGAAATTGAGCTGTACGGGAAAACATTTTACATTTTGTAAGACTTATTTGGGATATTATTTTCTAAGTGATACTCCTAACCAGATTTCAAATCTCAGCTGGCTGGGGCTGGAAATTAAGCCAATTTAGAACAAATCCATCACGCTATCTGGCATCTCAGGGTTTTAAAGGATAAGAATTAGAAGACACAGCCAGCTATCTGACAGCATGTGATGTGAATGTCATGCAAATTAACAAAGAACCCCTTTGCCAAGTTTTAATCAATAGTAGCAAATTGAAAAGGAGGCGCCAGCCCTGATATAATGCTGTTTCCTCAATCTCTCCATACACAATTGACTCCACTTGTCTCCTCAAACTGCTTAAAAAAAAAACCTTATTCCTGACGTTCTTAATCCCTTCTTCTATTTATGGTTTCTCCAGGAGGCTGAAAGAAATGTATCCAGTGAAATAACTCAATTTTGAGAAATGGGCTGGAGCCCAATTCAGAGGCATCTGTGGGGGGCTGGGAGATTCACCTCTGGGCCCAGAGTTTCTTCTTCTTTATTGAATCTGTAAGGTGAATTGACAAAAAAGGAGTCCTTTCAAAGCGGATATTTGTTCTATTTTATGCTTGCATCCTGTCAACACAAATAATCCATAATCAATCTATAAATCAAAATTTGCATGAGATTATTATATAAACCAGCTTTGAGGACCATAACCCAGAAGTGACCTTCCCAAGGAAGGTAGCACTCTGAAGAAATGGGGTGTACAGAATGGTTATATACCATCTTGGAACAGGGAACATTCATCACACATGACAGGAATTTCTCTTTTACCGCAGTCACAAGATGCTTTGCTGGCATAGCTGGTCAGTGGTCACAAGGTGAGCACAGCAGGTCAGTAATTAATCCTTAGCTTCTGGGAAGAAATGCTTATCCTTAAAGAAATGTTCATATGAGAGTAGACAACATCCTTATCTTTAAGGACATCATTCTCAGCTTGGGGACATTTTGTAAATGTTTAAAGCAGATGTACAATGCATGCTCGATAGGCCATGTCAGGCCCTTCTGGAAAAACAAGGCCAGGCTGAATTAGTTTTAAACCACGTGGCTTCCTCATATATGCCAATATGTCTCATTGCTTTTCATTTATTCATCAGTCCTGATTTGATTAGAAAGAGAGTATCCTGGCCACCCAGGAAATAATATCTGGTGTGAAACGTTAGGGGAATAGTGACGAGAATGTAAGCATGAGACCAAGAGTGATATTGTTTGCAGAGAAATCATTTGCATTTGAACAGCTCAGAGCCAGGGGTCTAAGAGGACTGAATCAAAGTCTTTTGATGTTAACCTCTCAGTGAACCAATGTCTGCTGAGGGAGGAAACAAAAAAACAGCCTGTTCCCTTTTCTGGGAAAACTTAGAAATACACACTATTTCTCTGACTATTAGAACACTCCAGATAAAGAGACACTTGGCTGCAGATATAATTACTTGGGCAAGAGTGCTAGAGCCAAAAAGGGGCATCAGATCTTTAATGAAATGACCAAATACCTCTAAGTATTGCATCAGAGCAGCAGAAGGGTTATATTTTCATGCCATTAGGGAAAAATAGAAAGAGCTCATCATCAGGAGCTGGAGGGTGAGTGCTCCTGAAGATCAGGGAGAAAAGGGCCCAAAAGCTGCTCCCCTCATAGTCCAGTCCTTTGCGCTTGCACCCCTGTCCTGGAACCAATGGGTTGGAGCAGGGAAAACAAGAGTGAGGCAGAGTGTTTGCGTGTGTATATGCATGGTGTGCAAAATGCATGGAACAGCTGCTTTCCTGGGGGCTTAGGTAAAGCTATAT
The DNA here is from genome assembly GCF_021613505.1 of Equus quagga. Taxonomy (NCBI): domain Eukaryota; kingdom Metazoa; phylum Chordata; class Mammalia; order Perissodactyla; family Equidae; genus Equus; species Equus quagga. The sequence goes on from NC_060268.1 coordinate 165,489,708, forward strand.
TCTTACACAGCAAGGGGGATAGCATGAGATAATCAGTGACAGATGACACTGGCTAAAAACATTTTACCTTGACAACTAATGTAATGATTGTACCAACAAAGCAAACCACTTCAGCAACCAAACTGTGGGCTGTCAAGAAAAGGGTAAGTGCCTAGAAGGTTGGCCACAATTTCTGCACACTAACCCCTTGGAGTTAGCTGAGTGCTAGGCAATAATGGTGGGCGGTGATCAGCACAAGATGCATGCTCTATAGGTTGATTGACAGGCAACCTCCACTTCACCAGCAACACCACTCCTGCCCTGGCCATCCAGTGGTCACCCATCGGGCAGGAATGACAGGCAGCTGATTCACAGTCCAGATTGACACTGGCAGGCCTGTATGGCTATGGTCACAGAGAGAGAAGGACTCCAGGCTCCACCTTCACCGTGAGACCTTTAAATCAGGCTTTGAAAACTCAAACCAAAGGAACCAATTTGGGAAACAAATGCATCAAGAAGGGCAGATGGGGACTGCAGTGAAAGAGTGGCTGCCTCTGCTTGATGCTAACCAAGTGCTGCCATTGGGAAGGTGGTCATTGCCATGTTATCAGATCAACTAGCTTCCCAAGAAAAGCTAACATATCCAACTTTCAAGTGAAATCTCATGAGGTTTAATATTTCATAGACCTTGCACAGGCCAAACAAAATGCTGCACCAGTGGGTCCACCAGGCTATGATCTTTGTTTCACTCCTTAACCAGGCTAGAAAGACTTTTGCTGCAGAATCAGTAATACGAAGCTCCAAGTCAAAGCCTGTGGGAGCTGAGGCTCATTGCCCTTTGTTGGGAGCTGGGGAAAATGGAATGAAGGACAAATGTTGTACGTTCCCCAAAGTGTTTGTTTCTCTCTCTGTGTGTGTGTGTGTGTGTGTGTGTGTGTGTGTGTGTGTGCGAAAAATGGATGGAACATTTGCAAGATCAAAGAGAACCAAAAGCAGGGGCTCATAAAATGTGCTCTGAGGACTTGACATTTCACCATGGACCAGTCCTGGACACAGGAATGTTTTGTGGTTATAGCCATTATTTCAAAGCAACCAGTGACCACAACAGCCAAAACCACTCTTGTCATCAAAGGAGTTGGGGGTCGGGGAGGGGGATGGATGGGCAAGAAAAATTCTACGAGGACCCCAGAGGATGCTGCAAAGATCACTATCCCAGATCAGTTCCTTTCCTACACACACCTCCCTCTCCATCAATTCAAAGCACAGCCATTGCCATTCTGAATACAAGAATCAAGCTTATTAATAGTTAGCATATTGGGGCCAGCCTGGTAGCATAGTGGTTAAGTTCACATGCTTCACTTTGGTGGCCTGGGGTTTGTGGGTTCAGATTCTGGGTGTGGACCTACACACCACTCATCAAGCCATGCTGTGGTGGCATCCCATATACAAAATAGAGGAAGATTGGCACAGATGTTAGCTTAGGGCCAATATTCCTCACCAAAAAAAAAAGAATGAAAGAAAGAAAAAAGAAAGAAAGAAATAGCATACTAATTGACTTTTTATTACGTAAAGGATGCTCAAAGAATCTCATTGGTGTGGCTTAAAAGAATGGAAATTGTCAGGAACAGAATTTGGTGAATGGGATAAAAAAATGTAAAGAGTTGGCTCTGGCTGCAGGCTCTGTAGCCATCCTCCTCTCATGGGGCAGTCATCATCAGGGCACTGGCAATCAGGGCAGCTTTACTGAAATCCTGCTCCGAGGCTCTCATTGCAAAGGGGTCTGTTTATTTTTTCATATAGAAGACAGCTTCAAAGGGTGTTTTTTGCTTTGGTTTTCCTTTGGGCAACATAAAAGGGGAGAACAAAGGGAATTCAGAACCTCTTTTTTTTGCCACAGGCCACTCAGTAGACAATCTAAGTTCAGAAGTGTCCATGAAGCGCTGGTCGGCAACTCTGCATGCCTGGTGCCACTCTTGATATTGCAGACAGTCCTGACACTGCTTCTCCAACCCAGACCAGGCGGAAGGAGGTCCCTTCTCAGGGCCAAGAAGGAGCTTATCGCGGCAAAGTGAAGAAATGTGCCCAAGGTCCCATCGCAGGTGTTGAGAGCAGGAGCTCTGTCAGCCTTCCTGGTTTCAAATCTTGCCTCTGTCACTTTTTAGCTCTGTGATCTTGAACAAGTTACTTAAGCTTTTTGTGACCCTGTTACTTCACCTGTAAAGATAATAATACCTACTTTGTAGGATTACTGTAAGGATTAAACGAGATAATGCACGTGCCTGGTACGCAGTAAACACTGAATAAATGTTAGCTAGCTTTGTTGTTATTAGTATTGTTCTCATAGGCATCAGCACTTTAAGTGTATACTTCCTCATTTGTTCCCAGACTACTTCATAGGTAAACCACATTAGGGCACCAGAAATTGTGCCATCTAAAGAGAACTGATTTAGGGCTCAGAAGTCCAAGAGATGGACGTCAAGATTTCAGCGAGGCAGCTGACCAGCCAGATGACTCCGGCCAAGTCACTGTACCTTCCTGAGTCTGAGTGCTGTCATCAGTAAAATGGGAATAATCTTTGCCCTTTGGCCTTTACAGGGTTGTTGTTAAAATCTCTGCTAGAATTATTTGTCCTTAAATCATCATGCATTCTATCAATCTTAGTTATTTCTACGCTTTCTTTCTATTTCTCTCTCTCCTCACTTTTCTGCATCTGGTACCTAACACAAACTGAGGGCATGGCTGAGACGAGTGAAGAGAAGGGAAGAAAAGAGCACTGAATGTTTTAGTCACATACTGGAAAAATGGTGTGCAGGCCGGCCAGGTGGCACAGTGGTTAAGATCACGTGCTCCACTCTGGCGGCCCAGGGTTCTTGGGTTCAGATCACGGGTGCAGACCTACGCATCGCTTATCAAGCCATGCTGTGGCCAGCGTCCCACATATAAAAAATAGAATAAGATGGACACAGATGTTAGCTCAGGGTTGAGCTTCCTCAAAAAAAAAAAAAAAATAGTGTGATTTATTTTTATTTTACAAAGTTCTCCTTGGTCTACTTTCCTGTGATTTTAAAGAATTGATATTAATTGGCCACCCTGAATATAAGCAAAGCGTTTGCTACATTAAAGACATGAGGGTTAAATTGGTGCAAATCTTCTGGAAAACTACATCAGTATGCTTCAGGCGCTATTAAGAAGCTTATTCCCTGTGACTCCATAATTCCACCCCTGGGGATTTGTCCTGGCGAAGTATCTTAAAAGAAGAAAAATGACCATTAGATAAAGTTTTTCATTGCAGTATTATGTATAATAGTAAAACACTGAACAACCTGAATGTCCAACCATAGTGGGATGAGCTAGTAAATCAAAGGCCATTAACTTGAGGGACAATATCACAGGCATTAAAAATGAAAGTCATGGCTTTCAATATCAGTGTGAATAAGCATACCTAATTTCATATAGATTACAGTTACTACTATCGAAAAATAAAGCAGTTGTATGAAAGTGGTGAAGTTATGGAAGATGGGTAGAAATTTTTAACTGTATTTTAAAGTGTAACGTGTTTTGCAATCAATAAAATTGGAGAATTGAAGCTTTAAAAATATATAGGCATCAGGTCTGTTAGTCTGGGGACAAGAAGGTTGAAGAAAAATTCCTGTCTTCAAGAAATTACCCAGACAGGCCCAGCAAAATGGCCAAGTGTGGCTTCCCAGGGCTCTTTCCAGTGCGGTCCGGCTCACAAAATTCAAGTGCTAATATATAATTCTTAGTAACTCCAAGACATATCTGCATTTTCAAAGGAATCTCAACTACCAAGTTTTTCAGCCCCAAAGAATGAAATTATTGATCCAAGATATGCCATTGAAGTCAAAATTTGGGGGGAGGATGACTCCCTTTTCTGGGTCCTCTGCTAATCATTTGTGGATTCATCCTCTCATTGACCCCTCATGAAAACCCTCCAGAGAGAGGCAAAACATCATAAGCTATGCTATCAGGATGGCTCGGAAGTGCTATGTTGACAGGCTGACAGTCAGGAAGCTAGAGGCTCAAATTCTAATCCAACATAAAATTTATGGGGCCAGTAAAACAACATGGAGAACTGTATTTGCTATAGTGCTGATGGAAAGAAAAAATACAAAATCATAATCACACTGTAATTACCATGAAGTAAAAGCATTCAACTAATTTAGAAAGAAATGGGAAAAATTAAAATAGTTTTGCAAGAGTGGTGACATTAGGAGGGCTTTTTTCCTTTTCAACTTCCTTTATTATTATAATACTGTTTTTGCAATAAGGAGTCCCATGCTATTTTGACTGTAACACACTGCATGGTGTACCCTCACCTCTTACAGGCCTGGGATGTCCTGGCTTAAGCCATAATTATATTAAAAAGGAAATGGAATAAATGGACAATAATAACAATAAGAGCTGCTGTGAATTGACCATAATTATCTTGATGATTAGACCAGCTATGAATTAAGAAGCCAGTTGTAATTGTAATGCCCATGGCAATAATTAGCTAGAAAACAAGGGCATGCAAATGGATCCATGAGGAAAAGGGCTGGAATATATGGCCAAAGACTGAGGGTCTGTGTAGGTGGAGATGAGAAATTATAAGAGCATTGCACAGTCCAAGAAAGGATTCCAACAGAAGCATTGACCAGAGGGCATCCTCCCACAGAGTGGCTTGGGCTGAACCACACAGGATCAGACCCACTAAGAAGAGCAAATATAAGATGTCCCCAGTGCCAATGGTGTCTAGATATCTCAAGGATCATGATGGTGGGGTTGGGCTCTTACAAGTGGGGAAAATACCACAAAACTGCCCAAGAAAGTTGGTTTTTTACAACCAGACACTCCACTCTTACGATGGGTATCTCCAGGCCCTGAATTCTATATAAAACAAACTCCAAAAATAGAACTTTCCAGTGTTTTCCATCGATGGAATTAACTCAGATTGACCTTGTATCTCTAGACCTGCAGAGATGACTGCTCAGATGTAAACTTGCCAACACACAATATGTGCTGTAAGGAAGTGACAGGTACATGCACACCCACACTGATGGTGGGCAGTTATTAAGAAAATGAACTCTGGAGACAGAAACCCGGTTTCAAGGTTCCTACCTATTAGGTGTTCTTATCAGACAAGTACTTACCTTCTATGGCCTTTGTTTTCTCACCTGTAGAAGAAGCACAGCAGTAGAATCTACCTAAGGGAGTTACAGCGAGAATTAAATGAAACGATACACGTCAAGCTCTTAGTGCAAAGCTTAGTGAGCCATGAATCTTATTGTTAGTTATGACAATGAATGTTATTAGAGTAAGGCAAAGTGATGTAATAATTCGTAAATCAAAATTTTCTGTTTAACCAGAATTGCACGCCTATTGGTGTACTGTCTTCCAACTTTTTGTCCTGAGATCCTGCTTTGGAAAAACAATCTGTCTCACTGTATTTGAGGCAGGTAACTGGGGGCCAGCCATGCTGTTGACTGAAATGTTGACAATGAGGTCCTGTCTATTCCCAGCATAGATGGGATGTGAGGAAAGGGATGAAAGCAAGAGATTTTTACAGTAGACGAGGAATCTAGTAACAAGAGAGGCTGAGCGAGTTTACTCTCAACATCTTTATAGGTTAGGGACTTATCTTGAATCAGTAAGGAAATATATGACACTTATTAGAGGTATAGGTGTCCAACAAATCTTTATTAGCCATAAAACAACAATTACTAGTAAATGAACATCTAAGTACATGCCAGATAACAACAGCTAATGTTTATTGAGGGCTTACTGTGCACCAGGCACAATTCAAAGTGTTTTGTGTGTATTAACTCATTAATGAGATGGCACCACAAAGTAGGTGCTTTCTTATTCCCATTTTACAGATAAGGACAATTGAGGCAGAGCTAAAGTAACTTGCTTAGGATTATGATGATAGAGTCGGGATTCAAACCAGGCAGTCTGGCTAGAGAGCAGCTCTAGGATAGTGATCAAGAGACAGCTCAAATAGACTATTTCTAAATTGCAAAGACAACCCTACAGAGCAGGTACTTTAATCTCTATTTTACTCAGCTTTACAGATGAGGAAATTTACACTTGGTGGCATAACAAGGTTGTAGGGGGGAGGTGTCCATGGGAATAGTTGCTCCTGTGGAGAGGAGTATTTTATTACTAACATTCTTTAAAATTGCCAGTGCACACTGAAAACAAAAAGCAGACTGGCTTTTATTTGCTTTTATTATCGATTTAAATTTTCTACAGATAATGCACCCCCTTGTTGCCAACATCTCCCCGAACCCGCCACTCCACCCCCGACACAGATTTGGCATGCCACCAGCTCGGATAAATTAAATGACTAAGGTTGCACAGCTCTTAAGTGCTGGATCCCAGATCTGAGTCTAGGCACGCCTGGTTTCCAAGTGCATAAAAGCAAGAAGTAGGGAGGTACTACAATTGATTCCTCCCAATTCATGGATTCATTGGAATCACTTGGAGAACTTAAAAAATTAGACTAAAACTCAAATGCATCCCACAGAGTGACTTAACCAGAAGGCCTGTGGGCGAAACATTTATTTGCATCAATATTTTAAAGCTCTGCATTTATTCTAAAGCACAGCTGACACTGAGACCTTTACAAATGAATGGAATTTCACCCTGGAATTCATTTCTTTATCTTCTAAAACAATCTCTAGGTAAGACTGCTATTTAGAGACGATCACGCATGGAATTACCCTCCAAGCTGTGTCCCTAAATTCTCCGCCCTGAGATAGTTCCAGGCTAAGCTGAGAAGTCTGACTGAGGTAGCTTCATGTGCCGAGCAGGCCCTCCTGGGGAAGAGTCTTCCCAAACTCTTAAAAGTGAATATAAAATTCTTGCATATCAAGTAGAAACAGCAAAATGTATACAGGACAGAGACTACCTAGTTCCAAAGACAACCTAGTGCTCACTGATGTGTTTGCATAGCAAACACAGTTTAATAGCAAGTACCAAGGTATTCTAGTCTATGCCTATGAGGCTATTTGTAAGGTTCCAGGGCCAGAAATTTCCCCTGGCCTCCACCCCTATTCACTCCAGATGCTGCTGAGGCAACCTGGATATGAAGTATGACCTTTAATGATTAATTTAATTTGAACAAAGCAACTCCTGACCGTCCATTCAGGTCATCAGAGCAGATGGTAAGACCAGAGGATACCAGTCAAGGCCAGACTTCAGAGTCATCTAGAAAGTATAAAAAACACATGTCTTAAATTCCTGGACCCCTCTTAGCCAGTCTAATTAAGAATCTCCAAAGATAAAGAGATTTAAGTTTAAAAAGCTCCCGTAAGTGATGCCGATGTGCCTAGATGGGTTCCCAGTATGGTAGAGACCTTGAGACACCGTGTGACTAGCAAAGCATTAGATCCTTAGGCTCCAAAGAGCTCTCCCACCTACACATTCAAACACCTGAAGAGCTGCCATTTTAGCTACATCCCTTCAGGTCAAGCAAACAGGACCTGAGAGTCCCCAAGTGTAATGAAATGCAATGAGGAGGGACTGGGGGGGGACCCCAGCCCCAATGTAGGTAATGCTGGGGGTGGAGCACACACTTAAGAACTGAGTCAAGAGGCCTCACTGCACAGTGGACAGACGTGGACTTTGGAGTTAGGCCCATTTGGATTCTATTCCTGGCTCTGCGCTTCGCCAGCTATGAATGTTGGAACCATTAACTTAACCTCCCTCAGCCTCAATATCTGCATATGTAAACTGGGGAATAAAAATGCCTCCCATATGCTTATGGCAATGATGTATCATGCCAGTCCTGGGGCTTTTAGTTTTCAAATCCATTCTTCATCTTTCCATTGATCTACTTTGTATGGTAGGGAGCTGATCCCTGCAGGCTGGCTTCTGGCTGAGTTGGCCAATGGAAGACCCCAAAGGAGACTGGATGACTTGGTGGCATCCCTGTAGTGGTTTCTCCGTCATGCCACTTACTCCCAGCAGATAGGCCCACCACGGCTCTAGTTCCCATTAAGTAATTCCCGTCCCCTGGCCTCCAGTTACCTTGAGTTCTCCTGCTGTCCCTCCAGCCCAGGGGTGGAGGAGCCCTCTGCCATGGCCAATCTCTGGTTGCCTCCTGTCCCAGATGGCCTAGTCAGCTCTTTCACCACCTGTGTAACCAATTCCCTAGCTTACATTCTCTCTCTTTTAGATAGTTAAGTGATTCCTTCCTTCCTCCCCATTAAGTCTTTACATTACAATGTTCCAAGTATAAGGCTTGGCACTATTTACGCTCGATAAGTTAGAACTATTATAATCAAGTATATTATAATAAGCCACTGCTATTCCCCAGGTGCCTCCTGCTATTGTCCTCAGTGTGAGTGCTTGGAGGGCAAGATGGTTGATTGTAGCCAAATCTGTTCGAGCCCCTCTCCAAAGCTTGAAATAATAAAAATAGTCAACATTATATAGTGCTTCCTCTGTGTCAGGCATGGTTCTAATTGCTTCATTTAAATTAACTCCTTTAATCTTCACCACGACCATAAGAGGTAGACACTATTACAGTTGGAAATGAGGCAAAGAAAAAAAGTTAAGTGACTTGCCCAAGGTCATAGAGCTAGTAGGTGGTAGAGCCAAGATTCAACCCTGGCAGTCTGGTACACGAAGCTGTGCTCCATAAGCCCTATTCTACACTTCCTCCCAAGATGACTGCCTCCAAACCAGGAGAAACAATGCATTTTCTTTCTCAAAGGCCACTCAACTCTGAACCTCCCATGTGAAGGGGCCTCTATCTCTTACAGTTTCAGACCCACACAAAAGCTGTCATGTCTTAAAAGAGCATCCTGCCCATCCTGGCCTAGAGGAAGGACTGGCATCTAGCCCTGAGGCTGCCTGGCACCCACTGCCCTTTTCTGCTTTAATAAATACCTCTAGTGGAGCCTGACCACAGAGGAATCCATAAGCCATTAACTGGAGCTATATTAAGCCTATAAAAATCAATTGCTAACATTCCAATGACCTTCTTATACATTAGTTTATCAGATGGTTTTACTCATTCACTAATTAACTGAAGGCAGAAGGGAACTAACCAACCTTTGTTGAGTGTTTATGTCCAGCCATCTGCTGGGGGCTCTACACATGACATCTCTTTTCCTTTTCACCTTTCTAACAAACCTGTGAGAGTAAAGTATGACTCCCACCTTACAGATAAGAAAACTGAGCTTAGAGAGATTAAGCAACTTGTGAGTGATGCCATCATTTAAATCCTGGTCTGTCTGACTTGAGTATATCACAATCTTTTCTGAAGTGAGAGAAAGATGCTATCTAAATGGGAATTTCGAAGTGTGGCCGCAAAAGGCATAATTACAAAGTTTAGGACGCTTCCCACAGAGGAGATTTCAGAATTGTTATAGATCAGCTACTGCTTTGTGGCTCACATTTTCCCCCTCTTTGAACGGAATGTCTATAGCAGTTATCCTATGCCTGTCCCACCACTGAATGTTGGGGAAAGTGGGGGCAGATAATTGTCTCTTTAGTTTCACAGATCCTCATATCGAGAGTAAGTGTACTCAAGAAGCTGGACTTCACTACAGTCAAGGAATCTTATCCCACCTGAACTTGATATGGATGAGGATATTCAGGACTTGGAGCTGCTGGTGCAGTGGTGTAAGACATTTGGAGATGTTGTGAAGGGATAAATACATTTTTCATGTGAGAGAGATGTGACTTGTTGAGGGTCAGAGGGTAGACTGTGGTAGGCAGCCTTTAGCATGTCCCCCAGTGATCCCCACCTCCTGATATTCATACTCATCTGTAATGTGCTCCCCTTGAGTGTGGACTAGACCTAGGGACCTGCTTCTAATGAATAGAATAAGATAAAAGGGATGAGTTTGATTACAAATTAGGTTACAAAAAAAGACTTTGACTTGTGTCTTGCTCATTCTCTCTTGTTCTCTCTCACTTGCTCACTCTGATACAACCCAGTTCCTACGTCGTGAGCGTTGTGAGCTGCCTTTTGGAGAATTACGTGTGGCAAGGAATGGAGGAAAGACTCAGGCCAACTTCCAGCAAAGAATATGGGCCCTCAGTGCAACAGTCCACAAGAAACTGAATCCTGCCGAAACCACGGGAGTAAATATGGAAGCAGATTCTTCTCCAGTCAAGCCTTCATATAAGACTGCAGCCCTAGATGACATCTTGATTAAAGCCTGGGAAAAACCCTGAAACAGGAGCACCCAGATTTCTGATCCACAGAAACTGTGAAATAATAAATGTTTGTTGTTTAAAGCCACTAGATCTTGGAGTGATTTTTTATTTTTGTGCAATAAGAGACAACTAACATACTTAGCATCTCATTCCATCCATGATCTCTTTCTAGTGAAGGCTCGAGAGAAGAGTACTTTTGGCTCAAACTGCAGCTTTGCAGTAAAGAAGGAAGGAAGGAAATGAACATTTATTGAATACTTACTAAATGCTAAGCTTTTACCTTGGTGATCATCATATTTAATCCTCCCAACAAAAGCCCTATCTCCATCTTGCAATTGAGGAAGCCAAGACTGAAAGAGAGAAATTAGATCACCCAAGTTACCACGCTGATGAGCATCCAAGCTGAGGCTTTGTTGGACATGGGCCCAGTAACCTGCGGAGCTGATGCTTTTACCACTAAACCATGCTATTGAGGGTGGGCCTGATCTGTGCCTACCTCTATGGCAGCTGCTTTGCTGTGTTATCTCATGTAATTGGTCAGGTTTACTAAAGAAAGAAAACAGGCAGATCAGCAGACATTCAGAGGATGGACATCATGCCTGGCCTTGAGGCACAATAGGTAAAAGACAGAGAAGGAAATTGTTTAAAAAGACACAGTTCCCACCATTCCTTCTCACCCCCAGCCCTGCTTGGTCTCAAACCACACATGTACACCCTGCCCCCCACCTAATTTTGGTCCCTTTTTTGCAGATAAACAAAAAGATCAATTCCATATTTGGGGAGAATTCCAGAGCTTGTGCTTGGCTGAAAATGAAGAAAATTTCTAAACATGGTGGGAAGAAGGAACAGGGTGAGGCAAGAGTAGAGACTAGGAGCCAATGCCCTAAAGACTCAAAATCCTTTCCAGGACACAGACACAAGGGAAAAATCAATGTAAAATATATCTGTGCTCCAGTTTTAAATATTTCCTCTTCCTAACCCGAGTCTCTACTTTCAGGGCATCATTGCCCTGACCCCCAAGGGACTGCTCCCAACCAGTCTCTACCTGCCAGCTTCCTGGAGAAACAACCCATGCTGGAGTATACGCTGTGGTCTTCCAACTCCTTTGCTAGTAGACTCCCCTAAAAGATTTTGGGAAAATACATACTTTTAAAAAATGATAACTAAAATTTTTAATTTTAAGTTTGAATAGATGTAAAAATATATATAATTTTACACGTATATTTTCCCAGCATATTAGATATACATTTTTATTAAAACTTTTTATTTAATTGTAGATTCAGATACAGTGTATGAAATTATGAAGAGAGTGATCTTCTGTGTGCTCTTTACCCATTTCCCCCCTGCTCGTGGTAACATATTGCAAAACCATAGTACAATATCACAACCAGAATACTGATACTGATACGGTCAAGATTCAGAACATTTCTACCACCACAAGGATCCCCCTTACTAACCTCTTATAGCCACATCCACTTCGCTCCCACCATTTTCACCCTTTGTATTAATTTGCCAGGATTGACATATAACAAATTGCTACAAACAGGATGGCTTAAAAAGCAAATTTATCATCTCACAATTCTGGAGGCTAGAAGTCCAAGATCAAGATCTTGGCAGAGTTCATTCCTTCTGAGGGGTGTAAGAGAGAATGTGTTTGATCCCTGTAGCCTAGCTTCTGGTGGTTGGTTGACAATCCTTGGCATTCTTTGACTTGTAGATCTTTGCCTTCATTTTCTCATAGTTTTCTGAGTGTGTGTTGGGGGTGTCTGTCTGTCTGTTTTCAAAATTCCACTTTTTATAAGGAAACTAGTCATATTGAATCAGAGACCCAGCCTACACCACATTGATCTCATCTTAACTAATTATATTTATAACAACCCTATTTCCAATTAAGGTCACATTCCGGGGATGTGGGAGTTAGGACTTCAACATATTAATCTTGGGAGGGACATAATTCAGCCCATAACAATTCCCCCCAACCTCAACCTCTGGCAATCACTAATCTGTTCTCCATTTCTATAACGTTGTCATTTCAAGAATGTTATATAAATGGAATCCTATAGTATATAAACTTTGGGCTTTTTTCACTTATTTCTTTGGAGATTTATCCAAGTAGTTAAGTGTATCAGTCATTCATTCCTTTTTATCGATGAGCAGTATGTTTAGTATGCTAAGCATTGTATGGATATACCACAGTCTGTTTAACCTTTCACCTGTTGGAGGACGCTTGGGCTTATTCCAGTTTTTGGCTATTAAAGATAAAGCTGCTATGAACATTCATGTACAGGCTTTTGTATGAACACAAGTTATTATTTCTCTAGGATAAGTGCCCAGCAATGAAAATGCTGGGTCGCACAGTCATGCGTGTTTAGTTTTATAAGGAACTGCTAAACCATTGTCCCAGAATGATGGTACCATTTTATATTTCCATGGGCAGAGTATGAGTAATTGAATTTCTCTACAACTTTGCCAGCATACGTTGTTCTTGTTGACGTTGAGCCATTCTGACAGGTGTGTAGTGATATCTCATTATGGTTTTAATAAGCATTTCCCTGATTGTCTCCACTATAAATTTGGATTTGTCTAGTTCTCTTTTTGGCTCTCTCAGCGTTTGTCTCTTGTGTTTTGAGGCTCTGCTGTGTAGTGTATATATATTTAAGACTGTAGCATCTTCCTGGTGATTGATCCTTTTATCATTACGTTATGTCCTTCTTTGTCTCGAGTAATTTTCTTTGCTCTGAAGTCAACTTTATCAGGTATTGATATGGATATTCCTGCTCTTTTGGATTAATGTTTGCATATCTTTTTCCATCCTTTCACTTTCAATCTATTTATATTATTGAATTTGGACCGGGTGTTTTGTAAGTAGCTTATAGTTGAGCCATGATTTTTCAATCAACTCTGCCAATGACTGCCTTTTGATTGGTATATTTAGACCATTTTGTTTAATGTAATTAGTGATATGTTAGTGCTTAAGTCTGCATTTTTTGTTTGTTTTCTACTTGTTTTCTCTGGTTTTCATTCCTCAGTTTCTTTTTGCTTGCCTTCTTTCAGATTAGTTGAACATACTTTAGGATTCCATCTTAATTTATTTATGTTTTTTAATGTATGTTTTGTATAGTGTTCTTAGTGGCTGCTCTGAGCATTATAAATATACATATGTGACTCATAATGGTTTACTGATGTGAATATTTTACCATTTAGATTATAGTGTTAAAATTCTAATTAGATTTAAGCCCTTTCACCTTCCTCACTATTAAATATCGCTGTCTTGGGTATCAGATAGTTATAATTTTTGTTTCAATCATCAATTATGATTTATAAAACTCCTGAGGGAAAGTATAGCCTATTGTTTATACTCGTATTTCTGCTTTTTCCATTATCTCTTCTTCCTTATTGATGCTCTAAGATTTCTTCTTTTACCATTTCTTTTCTCTTTGAATAAATTGCTTTAACCAATGTACAAGGATAGATCTGTTAACAACAAATTCTTTTAGTTTTCTCTCACCTGAGAATGTTTTTTCCCTTCATTCCTGCAAGACAGTGTTGCCAGATAGAGAATTCATTATGTACAGTTCTTTTCTTTCAACAATTCAAAAGTAATGTACCACTTCCTTCTAGCCGTCATGATTTCGGATGAGAAATCTTCTGTAATTCAAATTGGTGCTCCCTCATAGATAATGCATCATTTCTCTTTGGCTGATTTCAAGATTATTTTTTTATCTTTAGTTTTCAAAAGTTTAATTATGCTGTGTCTCAGTGAGGATTTCTTTAGGTTTATCAGGTTTGTGGTTTGCTCAGCTTCTTGAATTTGTAGTTTGTGTTTTTCACCAAATTTGGGAAGTCTTCAGCCATTATATCTTCAAATACTATCTCCGTTCTACTTTTTCTCCTATCCCTCTGAGACTAAATGGTACAAATGTTGGACCATTTGTTATTATTTCACAGATCAGAGACTGTTCATTTCCATTTTCATCTATGTTCTCTCTGGTGTTCAGATACGGTGATTCATATTGTTCTGCCCTCAAGTTCACAGATTCCATCTTTTGTCATCTCCCATCTACTATTGAGCCCACGTTTTCTATATGTCATATTGTTTAGATCTATAAATTCCTTTTGGTTCTTTCTTATAGCTTCTATTTCTTACTGAGATTTCATTGTTAAAAACTTGCTTCAAAAGGATTCATAATTGACTGTGGAATTATATGTATATATATGATGGCTGCTTTAAAGTCCTTCTCAAATTATTTCAGTATTTTATCTATCTCAGTGATAGCATTGGTTGACCTTTCTCATTCAAGTTGTAATTTTCTTTGTTCTTGGGTAGGTGGGTGATTTTTCTCTTGTATTCTAGACATTTTACCTATTATGTTAGGAAACTCTGGTTCCATTTAAATCTTTTAGCAGGAAATCACACTGTTTAGGTTTAGGTTTAGCTCATGTGTCTTAATTTATTTTTGTGGGCTACAGTTCTGGTGGCACTTTAATTTCAGAGCCTTTGTGGTTTTATTTTGGTTTGCTTGATTTATTTTGGTACTACTGAGGCTACCTGAGAGAGTGGAAGATACTTCTCCAGGGTGAACCACTGAGTGTGGGAAAGGGGCAGAATAATTTTAATCAGGCAAATGATATAATCGCTATTGTATTTTAGAATTTATTTTTAGTTAATATTGTAACATAAGCATATATCATTAAATTTTAAACCCTGAGTACCATTATCTTTAATGGTTCTTATGTGGTTTTAACCCTCAGGTTATACCCAGAAGATAACAGTTGGGGTGATAAGAAATTAGGGCGCTAACATTGGTGTTCCTGTCTACTTTTGTTTTTAAAGATATAACTAGTAAGCTACATTTAGCTATTTTCTTTCTTGCCCCCTTAACATTCTAGAAAGGAGAGTTTAAAGAAAACGATGGTTTCAAGGGTGGAAGAGTCCCACTTTTGGGGTACTACCCAGTTCTGGAATTTGAATTGTGGGTGCCATTTTTTTCTTTTCAAAGTGCTATAATGTGAGAGTTTATTTTTTTAATTATGATCTATTAAATATTATTTCCAGGCCCTCCTCTAATATGCTAGTTTATATAAGCTCCATCAGTCTTGGGGACCCTTCCATAAGCATAAAACAAAGGATTCAGGCACCATGATACCGGGGTCCCCCCTCACCTTGTTAAGCCCAGAAGAATCCATCATCCTACTCTGTAAGGTCCTTTCAGAGCCTGGGCTTTTCCAGTGAGATCATTATTCCCCAAAGCAGCCATGTCTCATTTCCTACAGCTTGCAAAAACCATAGTTCCTCACTCGTTCTTTCAGATTCTGGAAATCTCTTTCTAGTTTTGGGGAAATTCCTTGATTTTTCTCCATGGACAAGGCCATAGAGCAACCTATGGGTTTAAATTCCATTCTGCCACTTAATGAGTCTGTTTGCCTGAATAAGAGCCTCAACTTCTCTGCACCTCAGTTGCCTTATCCATAAAATGAGAATAAAAACAGAACCTACCTCACAGGACGTTATGAGGATTAAGTGAGCTAATACATATAAAAGCTCCCAGATAGGGGCCTGGCATTTCGTCCTGCTCACTATCACCATTTTCATCACCATCTTCATTCCTATTTCTCCCCAGAGCACTCCCTTTCTTCCTTACCAGGACACCTAGCATAAGCTCCTCCATGGGCTGAGGACTTTGAAAAACAAAGTCAGGAAAAGATGAGTCTTGCAGGCTGTGTTTGTCCTTTACACAGCCACAAACCTCCTGGAAGTCAGGAAGCCAGAGGCTGCTACCCATTTAGGGAAACAGAAAGAGAGAAAATTATAAATCATTATCTGCAAAGATTACTCTGCCAATTGTCATGGTGGTTTTATGACTATACATTTTTCATATCTCATGGAATAGTGCACTTAAAATTGGTGAAATGAATTGTATGCAAATTACACCTCAATAAAACTGACAAAAAAAATTGCCCTGCTATATGAACAACACTATATTCAAAGAAATTTGGGAGGGAGAAATACCTTGGAGGTGGATTTGTAAATGGGGGAAATTACCATTCTAGTTTGTCTTAATGCTTCCAATGTCTCCACTACAAGATGAAGCCTAAGCTTTTAACCACAAATTACCCAGTGACTTCAGTATTACAGGATGGGGAGTGGTTGCTTCCATACGTATTCAGCAAAGGAGAGCAGAAAGCAGTCTTCTGTCCCTAAAAATTTGATTTTATACCCTGGTATCATGACAAAATAATAATCACAACTTCCGTGTGCACATTACTAGTTTAGAGCTAGAGATACACCTTCACAGAATACCTAATTTGGTCACCTCCGTGTCCCAATATGTCAGTAAGGCATGTACCACCTCCACTTGACAGATGAGATGCTCATGTCTAGAGAGAGGAGGTTACTTGCCCAAGGTCACACAGATGGGACATCTCAAAGCCAGGCCTTAAGTTCTGGCATTTTGTGGCCAAATACAATATTCTTTTTACTACCTAATTGGACACAGTGATCAAATTTTCAGTCTCTGGAATTGGCCATATTTCCCCCCAGGGTCTAGCAGTAGAAATTCCTACAATAAAATAGGATTCTGCTGGTCCGAATCTAGAGCCTTGTGTCGGCATCCTGTAGCGAATGCCATATTGTTATCACACTGGCCTCACAGGAACAGATGGGGAGAAAATGCAGAACGTTCTTCCTCCTGCTCCTGTTCTCCTGATGCACATGAATTGTGGTGCAGCAAGGAGAAAATGAAAAGGTAGCAGCTTGCCTCTAAAGCATTAAATTGCCATCTGGTCGGAAGGAAATTATTTATTATTTAATCATTCCCATGTAGGATTTGAGGCACCTCCAAAAAGAGCTTTTCTTCTGCCTTGAGGATTTGAACAGTTTCAGATGCAAATGTTACCACTACTTTGCTTCGCAGCCCACAGATAAGGGGTTGCTTTCTGAAATTAGACAACTAATTGATGTGCTCCGTACATCAGGGAGACAGCAAGGATCTCCTGGAACCTCAAGAAACAAAAGGAGGAGAGTCAAATAGTGATGGACGAGATTTCCATCTGCAGGAATAATCCAATTGGTTTCTGCAAATGGGAAACTGAAGAAACCTGGGGAAAATCAAGTTTAATCATTGTGTCAGGGACAATCTCCAGGGTGATGGTGGAACACGCTCTATCCTGGAATGCTGCAACCTCCTTGTAACAGTTTGCTAGGGCTGCCAGAACAAAGCACCACAGACCAGGTGGTTTGAATGACAAAAATTTATTTCTTATCATTTCTGTAAGCTCGAAATTCAAGGTTAAGGTGTCAGCAAGGTTGGTTTCTTCTGAGGCCTCTCTCCTTGGCTTGTAGATGGCTTTCTCCCTATATTCACATGATCTTCCCTCTGTGCTCATCTGGGTCCACATATTCTCTTCTTACAAGGACACCAGTCATATTGGATCAGGGCCACCCTAATGATCTCATTTTAACTTAATTACCTGTTTAAAGACCCTAATTCTAAATATAGTCACATTCTAAGGTACTGGGGATTAGGACTTCAACAAACGAATTTGGTAGGTGACACAATTCAACCCATAATACTCCTTAATGTGTTGTCTCCAAGGTGGAGATGTTGTTCTCAGCTCTATTTCCAATCTTTACTCTGCTCTTTTCTGTATTGTAGAAAACTACATTTCCCAGACTCCCTTGCCAATTGGCTCTTGGTAGGTAAAAGACATTGGAGGAAGGCTAAAGGATAGAGGAGGGGAAAAGCCAGGACATTTCTCCTTCTGCCTCAAGCAGCCTCTCTGACAGTGGATGACTCTCCTCCATTGGCCCAGGACCTAGTAGAAAACTCCCCTTTAACGGTCTTACTTTTTCTGAGCAGTCCTCCTCGTGGCTGTGGCTCCTGTCAGGTAGTCCTGACTTCTGGCTCTGGCAATCCCGTCTCCTTTCTTTATCCTTCCATTCCTAAGGGTAGAAGCAGATTTCTGCAGTTTCTAATCTCTGATGTGCTTCAACATCCTCTGTTTGCCTTCTCAGCTCTTCTATCGCTTGGCTAACCACTTCCCTGCATTAACTTGGCTCTCTTAGAGAGACTCAGAACGTCTTCTGTTTCCCTACTGGACTCTGAAGGCTACGTCCCAAACTGAGAAAAATGATTCTAACAGAAGGCAAAAAAGTAAGCTCAGCCTAGAATCCTAAAACACAAAGGAGGAGGCCGTCCTGGGGGGTGTATTGGGTAAGTTTGTGTGCTCCACTTCGGCGGCCCAGGGTTCATGGGTTCAGATCCTGGGTGCAGACCTACACGGCATTTGTCACACTGTGCTGTGGAGGCACCCCACATACAAAAAATAGAAGAGGATTGGCTCAGATGTTGGCTCATGGATAATCTTCCTCACCAGAAAAATAAATTAAAAAAAAAAAACCACAAAGGAGTACCTACCATGCGACAATAAAATAAAGTAACAAACAAAACCACATATTCTTTCTACTTATAGAGTTTCTTTCTAGGTGAGGAGATAGACCTTAATAAAGATTTCACAAACTGCAAAATTATATGATTACCCTGGACACAGCCAGCAGCCAACTGCCACTGAGACAGCTTAATCTTCCGTGTCCCCCACCTTCATGGTATCTTTCCAGGGTCCTGGGAGAAACCTTGGCTATGTGTTTACATTCTCATTTATTTTTTATAAAATTTTTGAAAGAAACATGTTTGTATTACTTTTCTTATAGAGGTTTCTAAGTTTGTATATACTTCAAACCCAGAAAAATTTAATCTGCTCCTGCTGCAATTATTCCAGAATAGGCAGGTAGGAACTCAGCCCTTCCAGAAACAGATATTGGCATTTAAGACCTTAATCTGTTCTTTCAACCCTTGAGTCCTGGACACTCTGGCCATGGATTGGAATTAGCTCCTGGCCATGGTCATTCTCATCCTCAATATTATACTGAGGCGGCAGTGGATAGTCACCTACATGCACTAGGGTCAGAGCCTCAATTATAGTCCCATCTCCACCTTCTATTACTATATGACCTTGAGCCTCAGGTTTCTCATACATGAAATGGAAATAACATTAGTACTTAACTCAAAGGGTTGTTCTGAGGATTTAATGAGATGATCCAGGCAAAGTGTTTAAAAGGTACCTAGAATTCTTTATGTAGTAGGTGCTGCATAACTGTTAGTCTCTGTTAATATTGTTATTGTGGACTTGATCTCAGGCTTCCTGTGCCTTAGTCCGTTTCTGTATGTTTCTTTGCTTGGACTCATTCGGCTCCCCACTTTGAATACTTTACTGCCTCAGAATAGTAAACTGACTGCATCACCTCTGTCAGCTCTGTCCTAGCCTCAGCCTTTGGTTTGGAACTTGAGCTTACAAGGAAATCCCCCTAGGGATGGACATACACAGCTTTTTCTAATCCACTGGTGCAGAGGCTGCATACCTTTCTCTGGCTTTTTGTTGACCCTCCTAGCCATGTGCAGCTCTGCCCCCAGGAGGTAGCAGTTTGACCCTTTGCTTCCAGCAGCAGCTTCTTGGCTCAAAGCAGTAAAGGACGAAACTTCTGGAGCAGGCACGGTTATCACTGAGAATTTTTCCCACTTCCTTGTGAACTGTCTTTCTCCATTCCATACTAGATGTCCAGAGCTCCTGTGATATCCAATATCTGGGGCTCCATCAGAGACATCTTCCCTTAAGTTCCAACTTTATGCTTTCCACTACTGTACCCCCACTTCTGCCAAAATTCCCAATTACTTGTGGTCCATCTTTATTATTGTTACTATGAGTAAGATGAGAATTAAGGGCAGTTCAACTTGCATTTTCATGAAGTTTTCTTTCTCTAAAGAGGTATAAGATGCAATAGTTAAGATCTACAGATTGAAATAAAGAATAATTTACTGAAGACCTATCTACCAGCACCCAGATTAAGAAGTAAAATATTACCAGTTAAAACTCCCAGTGCTCTCCTTCCCTATCATGTCACCCTTCCTCCTCCTGAATTTGCACCCACCACCATCCTGAATTTGATGTTTGTCATTCTCTTGTACTTCTTTACGCTTTTTCTATGTACTGGCAGATATGTATTCCTAGAACAAGTTAAAGGATATAATAGTGCTTTTATAAAGGGCAAAAAGTTGGGTTTTTACTCAAATGGATCTTTGATTGGCCCGTAGAGGAAGATATTGAAAGACATCAGGAAGGAAAGTCAAATATCCAATGCGTGTTTCATTTAGGACCCTGTAATTTACAGTTCTAGAATTTCTTTTGATTCTGTTTTTTTATTGTGTCACTTTTAATATCAATTTCCTATCTGTTCAAAAATATGACTCTCTTTTCTTTTACAATTTTCAACATATTTATAATAGCTTCTTTAAAGTTCTTGTCTGCTAATTTCAAAATCAGGATCATTTTATGTATTTTTCCATTGACTGCTTTTTCTGTTGACTATGGATCACATTCTCCTATTTCTTATTTCGCATTTTCTTCATTTCCAGTAATCTTTTTAGCTTACTGGAAATGGTGCTAAATTGTAGCACCACAGATACATTGTAGACTCTGGGTCTGTCATATTCTTCTGACGAGTGTTTATTTTTGTCCCAGAGGACAGTCTGAATACTAGCTGACACTTGGATCTTGTGGAGGCTTGATTCAATCCTATGCTTTGATGGTTCTTTTTGGATGTTGTCCTTCATTCTAAGGCAAGACTTTAGACCAGAGATAAGGTGGGAGTTCACTGGAAAGCTCAAGGTGTTTACCAAGTTCCACTAACTTGGAAAAACTAAAACTCAATTCTGTCTCCTCTTCAGTAAGCAGAAGTGAAAGCTCTGCTTAAGTCTTTCAACTTTCTAGCTATTGCTTTCTGCTGAACCTCTTGGAATCACCCCTGTCCATATGTAATTCAGGGCCAGCCCAAGATTTGAGCAGAGTTTATATGCATATTTAGAGGCTCCTCTCTTCATTCTGGAATAGTCTTCTTCACTTTCCAGCTTCTTTAGCAGCTCTGAATTCTGCCCTGTAACATGTTAAGCCAGTAACAGTGTCTTTCTGGTTCAGGGCTAGTCCTCTTATGACGTGTGTACTAGGTTACCCAAATGGAAAACTCATATACATGTGTATTTCACCCACTGTAATTTCCTTCTTTTGAGGATTAAATACCCTCCAGTTTCTGCTCACTTTGGGTCACTCTCCAGTGCCTTCAAACGTCTTTTATTTTATATTTTGTCCAGAGAATTATTGTCAGTGGAAGCATTAACTAATACAAGCTACTTTGCCATTATCAGAACTGGATCAGAAGTGACATTTTTACCAATTAAAGCTGTCCTTTAAAGGATCAAACAATCACTTCTTTTTTCTTCTCACCTAGGACATGAAGGACATGTTAGAACCAACCATTCAAGGAAGTTTAGTTATTTCAGTAACCTAGAAACAGGGTCACAAAAATACAGTTGGTATTTTCCTGGTAAGTAGGGTCTACCTCGCAGGAGGTAATATGCCTCAGGCACTTCTTGCATCATCAAACTCTCCACAGCCAAAATATCAATCCTGTAGGTTATTTTTGTAGAACTATTTTATCTTCCACCCAAACTTTATGGTCATTATAGGACATATTTCCTAAGTAAAACATCCAGTACAATTCTACTTGGAAGCTTCTCTCTCACTCAAGTGAATACAGTTTTGTGGTAGGCAGGAGAATTTCTGTTTCCCACAGTTATGAAAATAAAGCGCCAAATGCTCAGATTTACTTTTCACAGGCACCTGGATTTTCTTGCCAGGGTCAGCAGTTAGACAAACATTTATAGGACTCTGCAGGAATCTGACCTAATGTCTTCAGTCCATCCGTCACCCTGACTTAACACAGATTCAACTGTGAAAACCCAATACATAATAGAGATGAAAGCTGAACTGTTCTGTTTGAAGTAAATTGGGCCCTAAGAACCTTGTCCACCAACACCCACACCCCAGTAAGAGAGACTTTTGAGTTCCATTTCAGTGAACACAAATTTGCAAACTGTTCCTTTAGAGCAGAGTGCGGCAAACCTTTTCTGAAACAGAGCCAGATAGTAAACATTTCAGGCTTTGTGAACCATACAGTCTCCGTCACAAACACCCAAATGTACCATTGCAACACAAAAGCAGCCACGGACAATAAACAATGGCTAGGACTATGTTTTTTATTTTAAAGAAAGGTAGTAGGCTGAATTTGTCCCATAGACTATAGATTGTTGGTCCCTGCTTTAGCTAAAGGGGAAGGGATCCTTAGAAATCCAGGGCAACTCCTAGAAGCCAGTATATGCTCTTTTTGAAGGTGTGATGGGTTAGGCACTTATTCTTTCCTTAGACAATTTAGTGCTGTAGATTATTTTCTCATTGTTGTTATTGGTTATACTTCACCTTGACAGTCTATTAAGTAAACAGCCATTGACATTCTCAGCATCTTTGAAGTGTCCTTGCTTCCCTGTAGAAAATGTTCACTAAGGAAATGGCAGGGCATAGCCATGAAGATTGGTAAGTACCACCATTGCTAGCTGTGCAAACTTGAGCAATCTTCTTCATCTCTCTGAACCTCCTTTCACCATGTACAAAATGGCAATCATAATAGTTACTTGATAAGATTGTCATGAGGATTAATGAACTCCAGAGTAAGTGCTGAATAAGTGGCAGGTCCCTTTCCCTTTCTGCTAAACACAGAGGACAAGGATGGAATTCTTCTAAAAAGCAGGACAAAAGGAACAAAATTAAAAAATCCAACTTGCCCAGAAAATTACTCTAAATGTCAATATTATTTTAGAGAACTTCAAGTCTTTCTTTACCAATGGAACATGCAGTAAGTTCAGCCTGATACAATGGGGAAAACCTCCAAATTAGGAGAAGGGTCCAAGTGACCAGGATTCTTGTTCTAGCTCTGCCGTGTGACTTTGTGTAAATCACTTTGCTGTAATACCAGCTTCCTCAATTGTCAAAATGAAGACGATTGACTAGATTGGGGGTCCCCAAACTGTCAGAAAACCAACATACGAGGTTCTTGAATCCATGCAAGTATCAGGTATGTCTGATGAATATATCTGAGTAAAGTGAAGGTAGAAAAAGCTTAATGTTAAAAATGGTCTTAGAGTTCAAAAGTGTGAGCAACACTGGGTTAGGTGATTCATCAGGTGTCTGCCAGTTCTAACTGCCCATGTTTCAGTGAAACTGTGCAGTTCTATTGTTTCCATGCACGTCACATAAACGTAATTGCCAATAAGACATTGTTATTCAGGAGGCATTTTATTAGTCACATTGAGTTCACACTATGAATGCAGACTGGGGATATGGATTCTTTCCTGGGTTGTTTGAAATCAATTGAAGCTGACTCCACTGTAGGGAGGCACGGAACAATGTACACAACCAAACTGCCCTCTATGAAGAAGTCACGATGCCCAGTGACAGGGAAACAGGTTACTGTGATGGACAAACAGATGTGAAACAGGATCTCAAGGTGGGCTGAAGTTAAGCAATTTCATGCAGCAAATGCACAGCAGCTGCTCTAGAACTAGAAGTGAATTACGGGGGATGTAAGTTGTTTTTGCCTGCTTAGCTTCCATTTCCATTCCTGCTGTAGCCCTTCAGTTTTCCTTGGAAGGGGACAGAGGGTGAATCATACTCAATCTGTGTAATTCTGGTGTGGTTGACCCCCACCATGGTTTCTGGAGAGGTCACATGATCCGTGGCTGGCCAATCAAAATAATCTATCTGCCTGTACATAGGGATTGACTTAGGGTTGGGCACATGAGTCAGATAAATTCAGTGAGATTTTGTTTTTTCACTTTTACTGAAACCATTGATAAATATTCACTTCTTTCCTTTAAGATTATTTAATTGATAGAATGGAAGCCCCATTTGCTACCAGCACACATACGCACACAAATAGCCTCCCAGAGAACAAAGCCAACACAGAGAAATCAGAACCAAGAGAGGAGTAACAATTTTCATATTACTGAACACCCAGATTCAGCTGTGCCTGAAGCAAGCATACCCCTAGACTTTTCAATTATGGGAGCCAATAAATTTCCTTTTCCTGTTAAGCTAGTATGAGTTGGATTTATGTGACATGCAACTGAAAGAGGCTGGACTAACACAGAAATGTCTGAGAAAAAGCAAATTATCTCATGAGGTTCTGTTGATACACACACACACACACACACACACACTCATGCATATTCCTTCACTTAATAGTTCCAATTTCTCTTATTTGAGTCAGAAAACCAAGAGTCATCCTTGACTCCTCTCTCCCTATCACTTTCCAGTCCCCAAATATGTTTATTCAATTGCAAAGTTCCAACAACTTGACCTCTTAAATTTCATTTGAACTCATCTGCTTTTCTTCAACCCCATGGTCAGTGCTTCTTCGAGATCTTCCTAGAAGCAGAACTATTCCAACATCCTCCTAACAAATCTGCATATAACACGATTACACTCAAACTCTATTCAAGCATCGTCCATACTCTTCTTCCAGAGCAATGTTTCTAAAGTGTGAACCTCACTAAACTCTTTAAAATTCATCAGACTCTCCGTTACCCTCAGTGTAATCCAAATTCCATAGAACTGTGTGTCAGGTTGTTTGTGCTACAATGTCCAGACTCTGTATACAGTGCTAGCTTTATCTTTTAATAACACTCTTCGATCCCTTGTCTCTCTTTCCTTTTCCCCACAACACACACTATGCTTCTCCATGCTGAACTACTTGCAGTTTTCCAAACAGAACAAACTATAAAACACCTCTCTGCTTTGTAGAACTGAGCTGACCTTAACAAGCAAAATCTCTAGGAAATATACCCTGTTATGTCAGGTGTATCAGAACTCACCATATGCCCACAAGTTACCAAATATTGTGCTGTCATTCAGTTCCATGGGAAGTGGAACAACTACATTTAGTTCTGTTTTGATCCAGCCATTGCTAGGCCAAATCTCTTAAGATGTTTCTACATTGTAGTACAGATGAAACACAAATGATTAAAGCCAAGATGGAGAAAACAAGAAGAATTAGGATCTCAAATTTTTCTGATGGTTCCTATAGTAGATGATTTGCAAATATAGCCATATTTGAGACTTCACTTCTGGCCAAGATAGAGTACAGTTTTACCCTCCACCCTGAAACAACCAAAAAACAAACAATCTGTGAAACGATGGTTTACAAGACACTGGATAGCAGGTAACAAAGGACAAAAATCCTTGATAGACAAGAAACAAACAAGGCGAGCTTTACGATTGGCCCTGCTTCCTGCCTTGAGAGCATTTCCAGGACACTGTCCAACACTGGTGGACTCCCTGAGTTGAGTTGAGGAGGCAGAGCCAAGTCTGGGGAGACCAGGACAGTTAGAGTTCAAAGGACAGAGGATCGAAGAAGAGAGACCTGCATAAAGAGAGCAACCCACAGACCTGCAGAAGTCTCCTCAAGCAAACAGCTGAGTAGTGATTATCACAAAAAGCCAAAACAGCCTTGAAAAAGAAGAACAAAGATGTAGGGCTAACACCACCTGATTTCAAGTCTTATCATAGAACTTTACTAAGAAGACAGTGTAGTATTAGCATAAAGATCAACAAATATTTCAATGGAACAAAACAGAGTTCAAAAACAGACCCATGCGTATATGGACAACAGAGGTTTGGACAAAGATGCAAACACAATTCAGTTGAGAAAGTGTAATATTTGCAACAAATGGTACTGAAACAATTGGATAGTTATACTTCATACCATATACAAAAATTGTCGATATAAACATAGCACTTAAAATGACAAACTTTATAACATGAAAACTATTAAACTTCTAGAAGAAAACATTGGAGAAAATCTTAGTGACTCTGGATTAAAAAGAGAGTTTTTAGCTACAACATCAAAGGCATCATCCATAAAAGAAAAAATTGAAACTCCAAAAAATCAGACTTCAATAAAATTTAAAACTTTTGTTCTTCAAAAGATATGGTTAAAAGAATGAAAAGAAAAGCCACAAAGTGGGAGAAAATATTTGCAAATTATACTTTTGAATAGGGACTTATATCCAGATACAAAAGTAACTCTTAAAATTCAATAATAGGCAAAGAAACAATCCATTTTCCAACAATGAGCAAAAGATTTGAACAGACAGTTAACTAAAGAAGATACAACAGTGGCAAATAAGCACATGAAAAGATGCTCAACATTATTAATCATCAGGGAAATTGAAATGAAAACCCCAATGATGTACTAGTGCACATCTATTAGAGTAGTTAACATTAAAAGGTTACCAATTCCAAGGGACAGCCATGATTTAGAGGAACTAGAACTCTCAGAAACTGCTGGTGGAAATGTAAAATGGTACAACTACTTCGGAAAATAGTTTGGCAGTACCTTAAGAACTTCAACATAAAACTGCTTTATGATCCGGTCATTTCACTCCTAGTTATTTACCCAAGAGAAATGAAAGTGTATCTCCATACAAAGACTTGCACCTGAATATTCTTGGTAGCTTTATTTGCAGTAGCCAAAAACTAGAACAAGCCAAATCCATCAACAGGTGAATGGATAAACTGTTATATCTACACAAATGAATATTCATGGATAAATGGAATGAACTATGGATAAATGATTCAACATGTATAAATCTCAAAATAATTATGCTGAGGGAGGAAGGTAGGCAAAAAAAAAAAAAAAAGAGTCCTGGCTGTATGATTCCATTTATATAAAATTCCAGCAAATGAAAACAAATCTACAGTGGCAGAAAGATCAGTGGTTACCTGGGGATGAGGGCAGTGGCAGGAGGGCAGGATTAAAAAGGGGCAGGAGGAAACTTTGGGGGCTGAGGGCTATGTCCTGTTGATTGTGATAATGGTTACAGGCATATGGATATGTCAAAACATAACAAATTGTGCATTTTAAATGTGAGTTGTTGGTTGGTATGTTAATTATACCTCAATAAAGCTGTTTTTAAAAATAATGACCATAATTATTTCCTTGCCTGCAAACAAGTCCTTTTACAATGCAAGTTTACACCTACTCCCATCAAGAGGTAAAGTCTATTTCTTCATCCTTTGATTCTGGGATGGCTGATAGAAGGTGCTGGAAGTGATGGATGAGCCTAGGCCATAAGAGACTTGCACATTCCCCACTATCTCAGTCCATTTGGGCTGCTATAACAGAGTTGTTGGCTCAAACAACAGATATTTATTTCTCACAGTTCTGGAGGCTGGGACTTCTGAGATCAAGGTGCTGGCAGAGTCTGCGTCTGGTGAGAGGCTACTTCCTGGTTCATAGAGGCCATCTTCTCACTGTGTCTTCATGTGGTGGAAGGGGCCATGGGTGCTTTCTGGGGTCTCTTTCATAAGGGCACTTACTCTATTCATGAGGGCCTTGCCCTCCCGACCTAATCACTTACCAAAGCCCCACCTCTTAACACCATCACATTGGGGTTAGTATTTCAACATATGAATTTTGGGGAAACACAAACATTCAGTCTATTGCACCCACTTCCCCCTCAGGACCTTGTTGCTGCCATGTGAACAAGTAAGTGTGATGGAGGATGAGAGACACGTGGCCCAGTCATTCCCCTCTCCCTGTTGACATCCAGCCAAACTCCCAGAAACAGAGTGACCTAGCTGGCCTGAGTTGAGGAAACTGAGCACACGAGGGATCTCAGCCAAGACCATATGACCTGCCCAGCTGAGGCCAACTTAAACTGTCAACCTCCTGAATCATTAACCAAATAAACGATTGTTATGTTAAGCCATAAGTTTGAAGTAGTTTCATATGCGGCATTATTTGTGGCAATACATAAAAGATTGACTTCCCATCCGGGATCATATCCCTCACTCACTCTACTTTGCTTCATCTTTGTAGGGAAGCTAGAGATTTAGGAACATTCACTATAATAGGTCAGGTACTTTCACTCCATTGAAAACTCTCATTTGTTCATATTCCAAACACTGAGCATCTACTATTCTCCAGGCACTGTGCTAGACCCCAGGTGTAGATGTGTGAAAGAGATGGCCCACCACAGGAGATGAGAGATTACACACCAGAGTAATGAGCTGGCAGCACCAAGTGTATCAGATTCATTAATTCCCTTTTCTAGGTTGACTTTGTTGTCCTACATCTTTCCAAATCAGTTCATTTCTCTCTGATCTCAATACCAAATCCCTCCCTACTCTAAGAAGAGTTAAAGAAAAAGGTAAACCCCTAGTAAACCAAGACAAAATTCAGGCAAGCATTAGAGAAGATGCCAAAGAAGGAAGAGACCAGAAGTGAGGACTAAGAGTTTATGCAAGAATTGCCGAGAGGCAAAGTTGCATGCTTTGGGGATGGATGAGAACCCACAGGATTAGGCTACCAAAAAACCCAAATTCATCAACATGAGTACAAACACTTGTCCTTTATATTTTTTAAAGGTTTAAAAACCATGCTTCCAAGTGTTTTTCCACTTGGGAGACGTTGAGCTAGGAGACAGGCTGATAGTCAGTCCATTGCCATTTAAATGTCTTTCTTTCAACTGAAGAGAAGGCAGACTTTATAAACTATTCTGAGGAGAGCATGGCCCCTCAAGGCTAGGACCATTCCATTCCCAAGGAACGGTTTATGTGCATAACAACAAAGGCAAGGAACAAAAGTATTATATCTTTCTAGATCAAGAGGATATTCAGGTGATTGCCCTCAGAAATATTTCTATCAGAATATCAAGAAAATCCACCTCTTGGTGCCCTAAATGTCATCCTGATTTTTCATCTCCTATAAAAGAGAGTAGCCGATCACCTCAAGGGGAAGGAACACAGCCACGGCATGTTCACAGAGCTTGATTTTAGATGGATCTATTTTTGTCATTCTTCCTCAGACAGGATGGGTTATCGGTTCTACTCAGATGCCAGAAATAACTAATGACTAACAGTTATCCGCCTATCCGCATACGAGTAACAGTAGGAGTAATAGGTCATCGATATTGAATGGCATTTTGAGCAGAAAATAACAAAGGACTTACTTTAAAAACTCTCCTGACTTGTCTCTCAATTCTGAGCCTTTCAGTCACCATCTTTTTAAGAGAACCTATTAATTAATCCAGGACTTCGCAAAGACAAGGGGGTCTCCCCTAATCCTTAGCCATGTATGCCCCTAAGACAGACACCACGAGGAATTTAGAGGCAAATGGATAGCTTCTGCAGCCCTTGGGATGCTCTCCAAAGCCCCCGCTAACAAACAGGACCTTGTCCGTCTAGCACGGGATCCACGTCGCTCTTAAGACCCAGGCACTGCTGCTTCTCTCGCAAGAGCCCTGGGCATCCCGTGTGTAGGAGGATTCTCTCTGGGGAGCTTCTCTCTAGGAAACTCATCCTTCTTCCAAATTACACCTTCCTCAAATTCCTGGAAAAGCCCTTGCCTCATGGAGAAAGATCTCTTTTTAAGTTGGTCGCCCCTTTTTTAAAAATTTGCTTTATTCTTTTATTTCTTTTCGCTTTGACAGCTTTGTGCCTTTCATCGTTAAAAGTGCAGTATCGTTTAAATAAAAGTGAAGAGTGACATTTCCAAGAAAACGGTTGCTGCTTGGGGACAGTACTATTAATTTTGAAAAGTTATTGCTTCAAAGAACACTCTTTTAGCACAGGATGTTAAACAGCACGAAGCTTAGCATGTCCACAAGCTCTACACCAGCAATTTCCCTGTGGTTCTGAGACCGCAGAAAGAATCTCGTGCTCTGGGAGCAGCCTGGCTGCACTTCCGGCCCTCTCCACACCAGCACTGCTGAGAGCGAGGCACCAAGCCAGGGCCACCTGCTCAGTGAGCAAAATGGAATGCTCTCACTCTCCAAGTACCACTGAAAGGAAGCTATGGCTCTTTTTTTTTAATGACACACTTTCATCATATGTTCCCAACTTCTGGTTCCACTTGGCCACAAGTTGAGTCCAGCAGCCTTGATGGAGGAACAGTGACCTTGTAAACCCTCTGGAGGCTCAGTGCCCACAAGGTATCAGGGACACCTTTCTGTTATAGCCTGTATTAGACCATCATGGTAGATTAATGAGCCCATAGATCAAAGTCCAAAACAAGCCAGTCATAGCCCAGTCCACTGGCAGACTGTATTCCGTACCTTCCAGATGCATTGGCTACTGGGACTGAAGCCAACAGAGAAAGACCGTTCCAGAGGACAGAAGATCCATTTACTAAGAGACAAGAATGTAGGATATTGGGGTTTGGCACCAGAATGCACCTTCATTTTAGACTTAGTAAAAAGCTAACATCATTACATCACTTAAGTAGCTAGTAGTTGGAGTAACTAAAATGGACTTACACATCAAAAAATAGAAAAACTATCAATTACCAATCCTTTCACTGTTGCACGTACTGCTTAAAGAAAATAGTCTTGCTGGAGCTTGTCTGTCACACAGCCAATAAAATTTAGACGGGGTCAGGGTGAAGGGGAATCAGAGGGACTTTCTCCCAAGGCCAGTGCCTGGATTCTAAGAGGAGAATCAGTCTGATAATGCATTCCCGTTGCATTCTGCAGCACCACTCATTACCGATCAGGAAATGACTGTCATCATCACGCGTATCACTAACAGAACCAGATTCCTTCATCTCATCTCCCTGCGGTTTGACCTTGTGGTTCTGTAGGTGAGAACAACATTAAGTCCAAATGCGATCCTGGCGGTAGACAAAATTAAGGTAGTCTATAACATCGAAGATCTATAGTTAACCATTTGAAAAATTCTCAAGATTCCCCACTATCAAGGAAGTAAAATCCTTTCAAATTTCCTGGAAAAAGCTTGACAAATGAAGATGTGCAGGTAGATGCCCAGTCTCTTGAGAATTAGATAGTTCAGGATAAAATTATAATAAACGCTCTCAAAATCAACGCTATGAACACAGTTCAATCGCTGGAGCTCATGGTGAATGCCACATTACTCAGCTTGCCCCTTTCTCAGTAGCAAAGTGGCTTGTGATCTGTCACATGCAACAGGTTGACAATGTCAGTCACATTAGGGAACGTTACATCTGCTCAGGACATTAGCCACTTTCTGCAAATGCTCTTCAATCTGAGGGTGTTACTTGAGAATCAGTTACAGCATTGGCAAAATCACAAATCTTCCCAAGGTTGAGCTCCAGTGTTGAAAGGTGACACGATACATGGCCCCCGCGGTGGCTGAACTCACTCTTAGGGACCAGACTCTGGGCTGAGTTCCAAGTGTCAGTTATAAAGATCACGTACATGTCTGTCTTTGATTCCCACACATTTATTTGGTCTTAGTTCAGATTAAGGAACTAAAATCAGATGCTGTCGGAACTGGTTGCACATTCTCATGCTCTAACACCAGAGCATCTGCTGTCCACATTAGTCCTCAGAAGTAAATCTCACCAAAACGAATAGTACCAGGGATCTAGTACTGACTTGAACTATTACTCTGAGCAGTTTGTATCCTCTCTGCATTTAGGTCTTCTTCTCTGAGAGGACAAGACTCAGTAATGCCTGAGACCTCTCTCTGGTTTAAGATTGTGGGCCTAGGAATTGCCCATGAAAAGGGAAATGTGTATCAAAATATTTATAATTTGACCTCAAAATATTTTGAAATTCCTTTAAATGCTGAAATGGGTAATAAATTTCTGACTTTTTTTACCACGAAGGAAACGCCTATCTTTGAATGGAGGCAACACCAAGCAAAGCAGGCCATAGAAGGATAGAAACCAGCCACGGTAACGTTATTTGAGCCCCTGGATGCAGCCGTTCCTGAAGTAGACGTATTCCTAGACCTTTCAGTTATGTGAGCCAATACATTTCTTTTTATGCTTAAGCTTGTGTAGGTTGAGTTTCTAGTCACTCAAAACCAGATTATTCCTGACTAATAGACAGAATGGGGAATCTGAGGGCCCCTGAAGTGTGTTCATTATTTTAGTGTACCTCTATCCCAGGAAGATATCAGATTTAATATACTTCAATCTCAGTAGCTTGATCTTTAAAAAATAAATGGACATTTTTGACCTAACTTCTCAGATTGAAATCTGCATTTGTCTAGATTAGTCTGTAATCCAGTGGAAAGAAATCCATATAGGCTCCACCAAAGGAAAAAGGAAAATGTAAAAGAGGAGTGAGAGTTAACTATGGGGACGAATTAATAAACGCCTAAGCCCTCTCTCTCAAAGTCCTGGGCAGGCCACACAGAGGCGCTGGCCAAGACTGCTGAGGCCACATTCGTGTCCTGGGAGCCAAGTGGTTGCACAGAAAAGCCAAGGGCAGATGGAGGCAGAAAACAATGGCACCCTACATCTCAAAGATTGCCAAATGGCAAGCCTGGGAAGCCAAAACATAGCTGCAGGTCCAGGGCATGAGACCAGGCCAGAACCAGAGCAAAATTTAATTCGAGGAACCAAGTCAAGAAGTCCAGTATAATAATGTTAAATGGGACTGGATGCTCAAACCTCCCTGTGAGTGGGCTCCAGTGGCATGGTGCAGGGGGACCAGCCTGTGAAAAGACTCAAGGTGGACAAAAGGCAATATACATTTAGGTTTATGGGAGGGAAGAAAGAAAAGAAAAAGGTAAAGGGGACTAAAAGAGGAAGAAGAAGATAGAACAGGAGAAACAATAAGGTACAGTGGTCAAGACCAGAGCCTCCAGAAACAGGCTGACTGGATTTGTGTCTGGGTTCTGCTCCTTCCTGTGAAACTTATTTTCTTCTCTCCATCCCTTCCTCCCTTCTTTCCTTCCTTCCTTCCTTTCTCTCTTTCTTTCCCTCCTTCTCTCTCTCTCCCTTCTTCCCTCCCTCCCTCCCTCCTTTACTTTCTTTCTTGTTCTTAACAACTTTATTGAGTTAATAGTGTACATATCATAAGTCCACACATTCAAGTGTACGAATCAATGATTTTTAGTAACAAGTGGTACAGCCTTCACCACATATCAGCCCTAGAACATTTTCCTCTCTCCAATAAAAATCTTCAGGCCCATTTACGGCTACTCCCCATCCCTACCCTCAGCTCCAGGCAACCACTAATCTCTTTTCTGTCTCTATAATTTACCACTTCTGGATACTTCATATAAATGGAATCATACCATATGAGGTCTCTTGTGTCTGACTTCTTCATTTAGATAATGTTTTTCAGGCTCATCCATCATCCATGGCACAGCAAATGTCAGGGGTTTTACTCTTTTTATAGGTTAAAAGTAGTCCATTGTAGGTATATGAGACATTTTCTTAGGCCTCAGTTTCCTCACCAGTAATAGAAGGATAAGAATAATAGAACCAGTTTGATAGAGTGTTCATGATAAATGAAAATAGTGCATATTAAGAGCTTAGCACAGCAGTGGGCACCCAGCACATCCATAATTAATCTTAAGAAGCTATGGTGGCGTAGGGGAGGAAGACATTTCCTCTACCCTCTCTGGGTTCTTCTGGTCACAGAACGAATTAAATTCACATGAGACAGAATAACAGGACAAAATTAAACAAAGCTTTGTAACATGTATACATGGGAGAGGCTCAGGCAACCTGAGCAACTCGCCAAAATGGCCAAAGCCACCACCTTAAATATCATCTTCAACTAAAGACAAAGGAGGATGTTGGGGGTGGGGGAGTCAGTTATGGATCACCAGACAAGTGCAGTGAACAAGGGTCAGGTTCTTATGCAGATTTAAGTCCTTGCCTTCTGCATTGATAAGAGTTTCTAGAGGTAAGTTCATCCCTCCTTCCTGGTACACAGAGGGAGACACCTTTACAGATGGAGATTTCCTTACAATGTAAATGTTTCTTAACAAAGTGTAAATAAACTTTGCAGTTTTTTAAAAAGTCACCAGCCCAAAATATTCCTCATGCCAAAGAGACATATCTTGGGGTGGCCACTTCCAGTCCCCTACAGTGGTATATAAAGAAAGCAGTGCTATTTCAACCTCGCTCAAATCTCTGACTTTACAAACATCACCTTCCTCCTACTCTATTCAGCAAAGAAGAGGAAGGTACGTTTGTCTGCAATTTTATAGAAAGGAAAGAAGAACAAAAGCTAAGTGAGTGCCTTGGGCCACATGCAAAGCTCCGGGGGGAATAAGGAGGAGCGCTTTGGCACAGATGGCTCCTGAAATGGAGCATCTCCTAAACAGACTCGCCCCGACTGTCAGAGAGCCTATTGCTTCCAAGTGTATCTGGGGGAGGATGGCAGAGCTGAGTTCATAATGCAGATTCACTTATCTAAAAACTGGAATGATAACAATGTAACAGCAAAGGCAAGTAGGAATAGTGGTGTGAAATTGAGGAAAGGAACAAATACAAGTGAATTGAAAAACACCATCCAGATCCTGACGTGCACTCGATGGCTGCACGGCTTCTCGAAGGGAATTGCAGGGGAAGCCTGCTCCAGCTCTCGAGCTCAGACAGGACCAAGGAAGCAGGCTGCCCAGTGTCAAGACGCAGTCGACAGCTTTGACCACTGGGCCAGCCTTTCCTCTCTTTCCTGTAGCTGACTCTGAAAATGCACTGTGTTAAGCTCGTGACATTAAATTTTTCATCATTCCCGCCAGCAGAAATAAATGAACAAAGTACAGAAACGTGCTCAGTGAAACAGACTCTAGGATGCAAAGCAGAGACTGTTGACACCATCCTCTGCCGCACAGCCCACGGAAGGAAGACCCACAGAGACTTCGAATTAAAGTGTATCAAACGTAGCCAGAACTTTCAGAGGAGGAAACAGCCAGATTATAAAAAGGTGAGATTTTAGGTATGGGAGACTTTTATATGCTTATTAAATCCTCCTGAAAACAGCAATATCCAGCCCAAAATTTGAATTTCAGTTGGAGCATAGAGTTGCTGGAAAGACCCTCAGAAACTTCTAAGTCAATCCTTCATTTAATAACTGGAAAGAGGAGGAAGAACAGAAACACACACACAGACACACATACACATACACAGACACACATACAC